>NW_023601322.1:85208672-85490179 GCF_014898055.3 Talpa occidentalis | reverse complement strand
TGAGGCTTTCCCTACCTCTCCCACTCAGTTCCCCTGTCCCATGGGGTAAAAAAAAAACAGCTCCCCAAAGACACTAGGAGAGATCTCTGGTGCCACCTAGCAACTAGAAAAAAAATCACCAACACCCCACAGAATAGGGACCTTTCTTCAGGAAAAACTGCTTGAAACCTACAGAAGGCTCCCAGAGGACTCAAAGGTGAGCTGGGAAGATTGCCCAAGCCAGGCCCTTCTTAGCAGCAGTCCGAGCCCAGAGGGAAGTGGGCACCCACTGGCCAGGGCAGACCGGGCATGCAGGAGAGTGGGTCTGTCTCCGAATCACCATTTTAGAAATAGGACCTTTCTTCAGTAAAGACTGCTTGAAACCTGCAGAAGGCTCCCAGAGGAGTCAGAGGTGAGCTGGGAAGTTCGCCCAAGCCAGGCCCCTTCAGTCCAGCAGTCTGAACCCAGAAGGGGAGGGGGCACCCATGGCCAGGGCAGATCCAGCGTGTGGGAGAGTGTGCCTATCTCCAAAGCACTGCTTTAGAACAGGGACCTTTCTTCAATAAAGACTGCTTGAATCTGGCAGAAGGCTCCCCGTGGAGCCAGAGGGAGAAGGTTTCCTGTGCAGTCAGAGGTGAGCTGAAGTCCCCACAAGCTGGTCCCACCTGGCAGGAAGTCAGAGCCCAGAGGAGATCCAGAGATTTGGAACCCAGAGTGAATCCAGCTGCCCCACCTCCAGGGAAGTCTGTGGGACTTCAAGACACACATTTGTAACTAAACACAGGAGGAGGAGAGATTCTGTGACAGTGACCATTAACAACTCAAAGTACCACTGCCTCACTAGACTTCTGGCATAACAGTTTTTGACTCGTTTGGATTGCCAGTTCTGAAACTCCCGAAAGAACACACCAAAGATGCCAGCCAGTACCAGCGGCACAGTGTCCAATGCACAAGCAAATTAGAAGACAGGCAGCAGGGAAAAGAAAAACTACAAGCAAAGTAGCAATGCCTCAGAGAAAAAGACACACCACACAAAAAAAAAAAACAAAAAAAACAAAAAACAAACAAAAAAAAACCACCAGCTTGCAACTATGGTGACTTGGAAGAACTTCTGAGCCTCCAGAAAAGAATTTAAATTGCCATGATGAAAAACTGATGGAAGTCATTAAGGAAACAACGCTCAGAAGAATGAAATTGAGTCCCTGAAGAGGAAGTATAAAGAAATGCAGGAGATCGAAGAATTAATGGAGGCACTAAAGTAATCCGGGAAAAGCAATGAAAGCAGAATAGATGAAATGGAAGAACGAATAAGTACTCTTGAAGACACAGAAATAAAAAGAGCCAAACAGAAAAAGAAAGAGAAGTACAAAGGAAAAAGACCGAAGAAAGACTTCAGAAACTATCTGACTCCATGAGGAAGGAAATATAAGAGTTATAGGAATCCCAGAAGGGAGAGAGAGACCCGGAACAGAGAAAATATTCAAGGAATAATTGAAGAGAACTTCCCAAACATGAAGATGGAGCTGAAAACTGATATACATGAAGCAAGAAGAACACCAAACTTCCATGATGAAAGGAAAAATACAGCAAGACACATAATAGTAAAGCTCCCAAGAATCCAAGACAAGGAAAAAATAATGAAGCTGACAAGAGAGAAGAAACAGATAACATACAAAGTAAAACCAATCAGACTGACATCAGACTTCTCAGAAGAAACTCTACGGACAAGGAGAGAGTGGAGGGACATAGTCAACAGACTCCAGGACAACAGATGCCAACCAAGAATACTCTATTCTGCTTTCCTTCCACTATGAAGAAAGAATAAGGACCTTCCCAGACAAACAGAAACTCTGGAATTTCATTACGACTAAACCCCCACTCCAAAAAATACTACTAGGAGTCTGAAAGCCAGAGGGACAAATAACAATGAAAGAAGGCCAAAACAAAAAGTTATTAAAAGAATAAATAAATAAAATCAAAGGAAAGACAAACACAATGGCAAATACAGATGCTACCATATCAAATATTAACTTTAATGTAAATGGACTAAATCTTCAATAAAAGACACAGAGTCTCAGGTGGATTAAGAAACAAAACCCAACCTTTTGCTGTCTCCAGAAACACATTTAGCTATAAAAAGATAAAAATAGACTCAAAGTTAAAGGATGGAAACAATCCTACAAGCAAATGGACCAAAAAAGAAAGCAGGAACAGCTATACTTATATTAGATAAAATAGATTTCAAAACTCAAAAAGGTAAAAAGAGACCCCAACAGTCACTACATTATGATCAAGGGACAATACTCAAGAAGAAATACACTCATTAGCATATACTCACCAAAACAAAGGAGCACCAAAATATATCAGACAACTATTGTCATCTTTGAAAACAGACATCAGAGAAAACACATTCGTAGTAAGATACTTCAACACAACACTATCAACATGGATATGATACGAGACAAAAAATAAGTAAAGACACTAAACCTCTAAATAAGGATCTAGAGCACTTGGGATTAAAAGACATCTATAGAACACTAAACATAAAAAAATCTGAGTACACATTTTTCTCAAGCATACACGGATCATTCTCCAGGATCGATCACATACTGGGACACAAGACAAACATCAACAGATACACCAAGATTGAAATCATCACCATATTTTTCTGACCATGAAGGCATCAAACTAGAATTAAACCATAAAAAGAAGGCAAGGAATTCTCCTACCTCATGGAGATTGAAACCCACACTATTGGAAGACCACTGGACTAATGAGGAGATCAAAGAAGAAATTAAAAAATTATTTGAATTGAATGACAAGGAGGACACAAATTTCCTAAATGTATGGGATGCAGCAAAAGCAGTATTAAGAGGAAAATATATAACAATAGAGGCTCACATCAAGAAACAAGAAAGAACTCAAAGAAACAACCTAATCTCAAATCTCAAAGAACTAGAAAAAGAACAACAAAAAAACCCCAAACCAGAAGAAGAAAAGAAATAATAAAAACCACAGCAGAAATAAATGAAATTGAAACTAAAAAAAAAACAATCCAAAAGATCAATGAAACCAAGAGCTGGTTCTTTGAAAAAATAAATAAAATAGAAAACCCCTAGCCAGGCTCACAAAGGAAAAAAGGGAGAAAGCACAAATAAACAGGATCACAAATGAAGAGGACAAATCACAACGGACACAGCAGAAATCAAAAGAATAATCAGAAACTATTATGAACAGTTCTATGGAAACAAGTTCAATAATCTAGAGGAGATGGACAAATTCCTACAACTCTAGTATCAGTATATAAAAGAAGAAATAGAACACCTAAACAGACAATTACAAGCAGAAATTGAAATGGTAATCAAAAACCTTCCCAAAAAACAAAAGCCCAGGACCTGACAGATTTACAAACTCTTCCAAAAAATTGAGAAGAAAGGCATAATATCAAACACGTTCTATGAAGCCAACATTACACTAATACCAAAACCGAACAAGGACAACACAAAAAAGGAAAACTATAGCCAATTCTCCCTAATGAACACTGATGCAAAAATCCTCAATAAAATTTTAGCTATCAGAATCCAACAATGTATCCATAAGATAATCCACCACGACCAAGTAGGATTCATTCCAGGGACACAAGGATGGTTCATCATCCGAAAATCAATCAACGTTATCCAACATCATCCATCAAAAATATAATAAAAAATATGATAATATCAATAGATGCCAAGAAAGCTTTTGACAAAGTGCAACACCCATTCATGATAAAAGCCCTTGAAATTATTGGGATACAAGGATCATAACTCAACATCATAAAGGCCATATATAACAATCCAACAGCTAGTATCATTCTCAATGGTGAAAAGCTGAAAGCATTCCCATTAAGATTTGGAACAAGACAAGGATGTCCACTCTCACCATTGCTTTTCAATATAATACTGGAAGTCCTAGCCAGAGCAAGAAGACAAGAGAAAGACATATAGGAATCCAAATAGGAAAAGAAGAAGTCAAACCATCACTATTTGCAGATGATATGATAATATACATAGAGAACCCAAAAACTCCACAGAAAACTAATCAACTAATCAATCTTAAAGTGGCGGGGTACAAAATCATCACGCAAAAGTCAGTAGCCTTCCTATACACAAATAATAAATCTGAAGAAGAAGAAATAAAAAAAATCCCTTTTATTATAGAAACAAAAAAATCAAATACTTGGGAATAAATCTAATGAAAGAGGTCAAGGACCTATACAAAGAAAACTATAAAACACTGTTAAAAAGAAATAGAAGAAGACACAAAAAATGGAAGACATCCCCTGCTCATGGATTGGAAGAATAAACTTTATTAAAATGGCCATCCTACCAAAGCAATATACAGATCAATGTTATTCCAATAAAAATTTCTCATTCTCAAAGAAATAGTACAATTATTGATGAATTCATATGAAATCACAAAAAACCCCAAATAGCCAAAGCTCTCCTGAAAAAAAATAAGGGACTGGAGGCATCACACTCCCAGACTTCAAACTCTACTACAAAGCCATAATCATCAAAACTGCATGGTATTGGAACAAGAACAGACACACAGACCAATGGAATCGAATAGAAAATCCAGAAATAAAACACAGATTTATGGTCAACTAATCTTTGACAAAGGAGCAAAGAATATGCATTGGAGCAAAGAAGTTTGTTCAATAAATGGTACTGGAAAACTGGGTCGCTACACGCAAAAGAATGAAGCTTGACCGCTACCTCACACCATGCACAAAAACCAACTCAAAATGGATTAAAGAACTAGACATAAGACCTGAAACCATAAAATACATAGAAGGAAATACAGGCAAAACACTCCACGATATGCATACCAAAGACATCTTTACAGACACATCACCCAAAGCAGTGATAGTGAAGGCAAAGATAAACAGCTGGACTACATCAAATTAAAGAGCTTCTGCACAGCAAAAGAGACCAATAACCAAAAAGAGAAACCCCACTGACTGCGAGAGCATTTTTGCACACAACACTAATGATAAAGGACTGATCACAAAAATCTACAAAGAGCTGATGAGACTCAACAAAAACAAAGATAATAATCCAGCTAGAAAATGGGCAGAAGAGCTAAAAAGAAACTTCTCTGAAGAAGAAATGCACATGGCCAACAGGCATATGAAAAAGTGTTCAACATCACTTGTAATCAGGGAAATGCAAATCAAAACTACCATTAGATACCATCTTACACCAGTGAGAATGGCACATATTAAAAAAACTAGCGACAACATATGTTGGTGAGGTTGTGGAGAAAAAGGAACTCTCCTGCACTGTTGGTGGGAGTGAAAACTGGTCCAACCACTATGGAGAGCTGTGTGGAGATTTCTGGACCTACTAAACATAGAGCTTCCACAAAGATCCAGCAATTCCACTCCTAGGTATTTACCCAAGGAACATAACATCAATTCCAAAGAGCACCTGCACCCCTATGTTTTATAGCAGCACTATTTACAACAGCTAAGCTTTGGAAACAACCCGAATGCCAAAAATAGATGACTGGATCAAGAAGATGTGGTACATATACACCATGGAATATTACTCAGCATTCAAAAAAGATAAACACATGCAATTTGCAGCAACATGGATGGCGCTGGAAGGGATCATGCTCAGCGAAATAAGCCAGAAAGAAAAAGAAAAATACCGGATGGTCTCACTCATAGCAGGAATCTAGAAAACTTAAATAAGGGACCAGGAAAAAGAACAACTATAAGAAAGAAAATATCAAAATCAACAAAAAACTATGAACCAGAGACCCTCTATGGGGGTTGGGGGGTAGGGAAAGGAGGGATTGGGGTCAAAATAAGGTGGTTGTAATTGTATGGGGAATATAAAAATAAAATTTAAATTAAAAAAATAAAAAATAAAATAAAATTTAAATTGACTCAAAAAAAAAAAAAAAATCCAGTTTTACAGTCTTCTCCTAGCAGTGCTTTTTGTGCTTTGAAATAGTAAGATAAATTCTCTGCCACTGTATATGTTCAGAAGTTTCTGGACTTTATTGTACTATCTCTGGACTGTTGTGCCTTTCTGAACTTTTCTTGTTCACTAGAGGAATACATAACTTGTATCATTTGGTCCAGTGACACCATCACATTTTCTCAGCTTTTTTAATGAAATAGTTAAGAAATACCTTTTACATGATGGGGGTATCCAAACATTACCTCATTTAAAATATATATAAATCAATTAACTTAAAAAAAAGATGTCCTCATCCAAAAAAATTCTTTTATCATTTAAAAAATAAAGGTATACCTTATATTTAATAACTATTATTTACCATATCAAGTTTTGGTAGTTTCTCCATCTTTGTTTTTATTTTCTTCATAAATTTCAAAATTGTATAGAACCGATTTTAGAAAGGAGAAGTAAAAGACCATTTTTGTATAATAGTGACATTGATTTGATATGGATAACATTGAATTTTTTCTCCCATGATAACTTTGTACTACTTTAAGGTAAAATCCTGTAGATAAAATAGATGTAAGCAGAGCAAGTAGAATTTAATTATTTCTATGACATTGATAGTTATTGTAACACAGTTTTAAAAGCAAGAAAAATAACACAGTGTAGATTTGACACTACAGAGAAAGATCTTGCATGTCAAATGCAGTATTCTGTGCAAACAAAAATAAATGCTTACATACTCACAGAAGCATATTTTATAGTTTCAGTCCTTACTCTAAGCCTTTTATCCATTTGCAGCTGACTTTTGTGTATATGTAAGAAAGTAGAATAGCTTCATTCTGTTGTATTTGACTGTCCACTTCTCCCACCACCATTTATTAAAGAGCCATTCCTTCCCCTACTGTATATTCTTGGCTCCTTTGACATAGATTATCATACACGTGTGGGTTATTGGCTGTGTGTCTGTTTTTGTTCTTCCAGTCCTATATTTTTTTTGATAATTATAACTCTAGTAAAATGTTTATCAACACCTATCATCAAGGAAATACAAAGCACAGCCACAATAAAATATCTCCCCATATGTGTGAGAATGGCAAAATCAAGAAGGGCAGAAACAAGAGCCGATGAGGATGTGGAGAAAAAGAAACTCTCCTTCACTGTTGGTGGGAATGCAGGCTAATCCAACCCCTATGGAAAACAGTATGGATCCAGCAATTCCAATTCTACGTAACTGTGCACAGTATAAAAAACATTAATTCAAAGGGATAGATGTACTTCTATGCTCACTTCATAACTGTTTACTAAGCTAGGGAAACAATGTTAGTACCCCAAAATAGAGGGGTGGACTAGGAAGTTGTGGAATATATACACAGTGGAATATTGCTCAGCTATAAAAAAGATAAACTCTCGCCATTTGCAAGAACATGGATGGAACTGGGTGGTGTGGGGTAGGGGGGAGATTATACCAAGCAAAATTATTCAGAAGGAAAAAAACAAACATTGGATGGTTTCATTAATATGCAGAATATACAGTAACAAAATAAAGAGTCAAGTAAGGCCAAACTAATAATAAACCCTAGAAATCTGCCTACAGAACTGAGGTTACCAGAGGGGGTGGTAAGAGGGAAAAGACCAAACTAGGGTGGAGGCATAATAGACTATGATGGTGAACTATGGGTATTTTGGTGGGTGTGGTATGGTAACACATGAATGGGGAGAATCTGTATTTCTAAATCACAAAGAACATCATAAATTAATGTTATCTTAATAAAAATAAATAGGTAGGTAGATGGACAGACACACAGGTAGATGATAGATTGATTTGCCATGATCTAGTAATTCCACTGAATGGAATCCATATGAAAAATTCAAAAACAATGTGAAGGGCAATACGTATGCCTATCTTCATTACACACATATTTAATTGAGTTATGCCTTGTAGTAAACTAGAAAACTTGGTTGATGAAGCCTTAGCATAGGTATTATTCATGTGTATGTCCTGGGTACCCAGTGAAAATCATTGGGCTGGCTCATGATTCTCTGAGGAAAAGCACCATCTGTCCTTTTCAGCACTAGTCTGACAGGATTTTTCAGTTGCTGTGTAAAAGTGCCATACCTTCCCCTATCTTACCAATATTTCAGCCCAGACCTAACATTATTGCCAAAGTCTGTCCCGGCATCATTATTTTTATGTTTCAAGTCCTATTCTCATAACTTGATAAATAATTAGTGATTTTCTCTCTGTATGTATGTATATATGTGTGTATATATATATGTGTGTGTGTGTGTGCATATATATATATATGCTTTCTCTTGTCTACATTTCCTATCTGGTAAGAAAGACACCAATCTTTTACACTGGCCTGGTTTCTATTTTGGCAATCCATCCCTTTATCAGCGAATACTCCCTTAAATCAAAATGTCATACCAAATCCAGCAGGTAGGTTAACAGAAGCAAAAACCCTTCAGGACTGATTTAAGAAATTACTTGCTTCCCCAAGTCTACCTACTCTACAATCACATCTTCAGACCCTGGCTTACAGAATTGGAGCTCACACCATGATTATCAAATGACTTTGTCACCATATTAGCAAGATCCTTGGCTCAGAAGAGAAAATATTTTACTAAGCTCTACTGAAACTTCCCTGGTTACTCTGAAACATAGGGTTAGCTTTTAACTGTGGATTCCCCAGCTCCCCTTGTTCTCAAGATACTGCTTTGGTGCCAAGAGTTCCTGCTGGTCAAGCTAAAACATAGAGTCTGGCAGGGACAAAAGTCTTAGTATGAGGAACATACTGGAAAACCAGTGTAGGCTGAAAACAGCAGGCAGGCATTATAACCAGATTAGCATAACCAGCTAGACCACCTTGACAGAAAGTGTAAACAGGAACTAGAGATAGGGTGTTTGATCAGCAGGAGAGGACAATGGAGCACCCTTGTCACTACTCAAACCCCCCCCCCAGCTTCTGCCTTACATTTTTGCATCCCCAATCCACATCCCCACCCTGCACATTCTTGCACATTGCTACACCCATTCTTCCATGCACTTGCCCACCTTCCCTGAACCTGATCCCCAATAAATATGAGACTGCCCCAGGAATGGGGCTGAACTCCTGAGGTGAGAGCCCCTCTAGATCTCTCTCTCTCTATTTGGACTTTGAGTTGTCTTTCCTCCATCCTACACCACTCCTATGTCGCTTGAGGTGACATTTAAGGATCCTATTGAGCTGAGTAAAATGAAATTTAAAAGTTGGAGTGATTAGTAAAGGGAAAATTAGGAGTTTTCTGGACTCCTGGATTCTGCAGACTGTAGGTCAGCACTGCTTGTGGATTTGACCCTGAGCATGGAGCTCTGCCCCAGTCCACCACCACTTGCAGCCCTACAAACAAGGCATATGCCACTTGGAAAAGCCAGGCTATACCCTTAGAAAGCAGTGGAAGAATGTTAAAAAAAAAAATACAAGTGCAGATATAAATAATTTAGGACAGGGTATAAGCCCTAACAGAGAGACTACCTGGTTAAGAAAATGAGAAGAGCAACTCTTTCTGATGAGAAATGAGAGTTGATGTGGAGGTGAATTAGAGCCACAGTAGACAAGATTTCTCAACATACAGAGGGACAGGGCATGCCTGGGTGAGGGGAGGGCTTGAGCAAAGGCCCTAAGAGGTAGCATATGGTGTGACCAGCAAGGGTAAGAAATGCCGAGTATATAGACAAAACAGGTTTGAAGCAACAGTTGAGGTAGGCAGGCAAACTTAAGTCAGACAGCAGTGCTGTGGGAGGCAGAAGGAATATAGACTTGATTCTGGAGGTAATATGTTCAGCCCATGCTCTGGAAATTTTGAACTACTTCATTAGAAGGAGCAAAGCAAAACAAGTCAGAAACTTTCCCTGGAGGACTCTTCTTGAGGATCAGGGTGATTACCTCTTAAACGGCCTCTTACTAGCCCAAATGTAGAAGCTCCTTTCTCATTAGTAATTAGTCTTGGGAAAACCCAAAATGGATGAAATCTCTGCACTAACTCAATAAGAAATATGTGAAATACCAAATGTACATCTTGCACTAGAAGTTGGGTGTTTGTGTTTTTGGAGGATTAGGACATTTTTTTTTTAAGATTTATTTTTATACAAGAATTAGGGTGCAGGCCAGATATGTGGATTCACCAGAGACAGAGTGGGGAACAGAACAGGCAGATGGACCGAAGTACACTGCTGAGGGGAGCAGCGGGAGAGAAAGGAGAGTTCTGTCCCGCCATGTGGGTTTCTCCCTTGCTGGCCAGGAATCCAACTCGTGCTGCAGTGGCTGCAGATTGCTTCATAGGTTGCGTCTCCCACCAGGGAGGCCCAAGGACTGTTCTTAAGTGTGGTTTGTATCCTATATCTGAGTTCTTAATCTAATAAGGTGTTTTAGTTTTTCCATGAATTTATTTCTAGTAAAGAGAACAAAGAAGTATAGATATTTTTTTTTCTAACTTAGGTTTATCTTCCAGCCACTCATGAATATTTGGTGACTGCTGCCAATTCCTGCACCAACCCAAAGAGAAAATTCACCCTTTCTTTATCTGGACAAGGGATCCACCCCATCAAGCATGTCATGATTTTAATAGTCTTTTTAATTGCAAAATCACAGGAGAATTTTAATTAAAATCCCAATTAAATAATTTTATCTTCCCCTAGATCTAGAATAGAATTTGCAATTATCTAGCATTTACAGTCCTATTTCTTTTTTTATAAGATTTATTTATTTATGCATACAAGAACTGGGGTACAGGCCAGAGGTGTGGGGGTGAAAGGATTCACCAGAGACAGAGTGGGGAACAGAACAGGCAGATTGACTGAAATACAGTGCTGAGGGGAGCAGTGGGCAAGTCAGGAGAGGTCTGCTACGCCATGTGGGTAGCTCGCTGGCCCAGGATCGAATTTTTGCAACAGTAGCTGGGGAAAGCTTCATAGGTTACATCTTAACCCTTGTGCCACCAGGGAGGCCCTAGAGTCCTATTTCTGTCTTCATAGTCTTCCTGGGAGTTTAATTGTCTCCACCCTTAAAACACAGTGCAATAAAAACTCCACCTCCAACTTGTAGATCCAAATTCATCACATTAATGTGCAAATAAAAGAAATTTCAATTCCAAAACCTCCCTCCTTCTTAGAAGCACTGTAGTTGCAACCTTCTACTTTAGGGGCCTCTAATATAATAGCCCTGAATAAGACCTTCATTCATGCAAAATTTTCAAAATGCATCTTTTCAAAATCTATCAAGTATAAATGACTATTCACGAATCAAATGTTCTCCAGATCTTTATACATGTTTAAAATAACACAACAAATAAAACCTCTAAGTTGGTATCATTCAGTCATTTCAACTGAGAAAGGACTTTTACCATATAATTCTTGCTCCTTTCTGCTTATAGCAGCTCTTTAAGATTTTATTTTTATAATAACTTACCATTAAATTAAGAAGAAAATTCTGCTCAATCACTGTTATTACCAGTGCACTCTTGCTGACCATCAGGTGTCAAGTAAAGTTCTTTACACTTCCCATATATACTGCATCTTCTGCTGACCGCAAGAGATGCAGACCAAGCACTGAACACAGGAATGAGTACTCAGCTTTCCCCATGTACTACAAACTCTGCTTCTTTCCTTAATTCTGGGAAAATTAGTTATCCTATTCATTCAACTAATCTATAATGTGGGCTAACTCTATAAAATACATTTACTACTAGAACTCATTCACACAGATCTGGTCTTAGAATTCATATTTACAATATCTAGAATATTCTTGAAACATTTTAGGCAAAATAAAAACACATCCTATTGAAATGCTGTAAATTATTAAGCATCTAACACATTTAAAATGTCATTTTATATGCTACCCCTCATTAACGACTGTCCTTTTGTCACTTGAAAAATGCAAGTGTAGCTAATTCTTAATTTAGAATTAAATTTGATTACCAAATGACATTATAGATGATTTCTAATTAAAAACCTAGGTCTGAACATTCAACCTAACATTTTATTACTGTGTCAGCCAATAATTATGAAATTCAGGATTTACCCAGGTTTTTTTCTTTGTTCTTTACAGAAACATATGCCCCAGTTTATTAAACATGATTTAAAGTGATGTAGCTTTTATAATTTGACATCATATTATTGCTATCAGTAATGAAATGGACTGTAATTTAAACCAGGAGATAGCCATTAATCTCTAAAACAATGATCACTGACATTTAATAAAATATATTGCATTAAAATCAGGGCTTAACTCTACTTCCAATATTCCCTATCACATCTGTTTCTCCTAGGTACTTTCACTTATAGAATTAACAAGAGATTTACTGCTCTTGGAATTGATGGTTGGTCCAATAAGATTAATAATGTAATTGCTAGTTGTGATTGTAAGTCATGATCTCATAATCTGATACAATTAGCAATTTCTGTTGCATATTCCTATTATGCAACTCTTAATGATAGAAACATTCTACATGAGGAAAATCCTCTTGGAATAGACTCAATCTTTTTTTTTTTCCATTTTGTATCATATTTAAGACTAAATTCAACCCATTTCTCCCCAAATGACCTTTCCTTGTGACATTCCTATTTATGTTTAAGTGCTTTTCTCCAAGTTATCCAGGCTTAATGCCTAAAAGTTTTCCTTGACTCTATCTTTTCTTGATCATTATGAGCTGATATTTCCTTCATATGTTTTTTTTTAATTTATACAGACGTAAATAAAATAGTGTACCTGTCTGCCCTCCAATGCAAATTACTTACTTTGCTTGCACATTCATCTTATGATAAAGTTCACATCATTCTCCTTCTTTTTCCAAACTCTTTGTTTAGATTCTGCTTTCTCATATCACCACACCTGCTAGAAAAGGTCTTTCCTCTAAACTATTAAAAAGTTTCAAGTTTGTGTTCCATGTGAAACATTATGGCTTCCAGCCGTGTCATGCTAGATTTATAACTCCCAAAACTACTGACATAAACACATCTACCATGCAGCACAGCACACAGTTAATAGTTCAGCAGTTCTAATGTGGATAAAATAATAGCTTAAATATAAGTTAGGGATCAGCAAGCCGTGGCTCATGGGCCAAATATATCTCCCAACAATTTTATAATTTAAATTTCACTGGGACACAACCATATCTGTTTATGTGTCATCTATGGCTTTATAGAAGAGGCCCATTACAGATAAAGTTTGCTAAATTCGGAAGGGAGGAAGGAAAGGAAAATTAAACTTGGTCTCGATACCTGAAAAGATTCTACACTTTGCGCCCACTCTGATTCCTTTTCTGTCAGCCTATATGCCAGCTCTGTAAGTAAGACTATCCTGGGATTAGTCACTGGAAGGTGGGTTTTTGTTAAGTGTTTCTCGGGAACACACCTGGTTAAAGGCACTTATACAGAGACATGGCAGATTGACTACTGCAGTTGAAATTCTGGACTATATTGAATCTCACATATGACCACTGACAAGTGACAGCTGCCAGTCAGCAGGAAGTCACATATAAACTTCGCCCACTAGACACAACCTAAGAAGTCTGAACAAAGCAGTCCAAACCAAATAAGTCAAAATAACCATTAGATGCCATTTTAGTAAGACAAGTCCTCTCAATATGCCAGTAGAGTATATTTGATGGGCCCATTTTGCCAAAATAAAAGGATATGAACAATTTCAAAACTTTTTAAAAACTCTTCCCCAAGAATTTAAATTAGTTCCTTTTACAAGGGAGCTGAAATGATTATTTTTATACTTTTGTATTCACAGTTTCCCCAAGTATACCACAATGTGCTCATATACATATTTATGCATCAATCTCACTAAGTATACTCATTTCAAATCTAAAAATTCATAGGCTTACATATAATCCAATTTAAATTCTGGGTAAAAATTGCATAGATTCTTTTGGATTATCCTAGCTACATATAGTTGGATACTCATGTATTTATTCAGTGAATATTTCCTAGGAACTCTCATGTTCCCAGGCATCATGGAAATAGTATGGTATAGCAAAAAGAGCACTGCATTTCTAGCAGCCAGAACAGGATTTGAAGCCCACCTCCATAAGCAGAGTAAATATAGATGAACTGATTGGATGTTTTCTGAGACAAAATAAGTTTTTTTTGGTAAATGTAGATGTGATTTTTTTTTATGACTGAGACTTGTCATAAAAAATTATGTGCAGAAACTGTGTTAATGTGTCTGATAACCACCTTTTCAGGTGCCACCTTCTCAGGAAACTATTCCTCGTACTGACCATAGAGGTGGTAACTAGATCTAATCTGGACCAAAGATAGTGATCTCATTCTTCTTCATGAATTTCAAGCACTGGTCATGTGTTCAAAGTCAGGACCATAAGACTCCTTTCCAGAAATTTTACAAACTCTACTGCCGTGGAGGAAAATTTCTCAAAGAGACAAAACTTAGGGAAGATGGCAAAGATGGTGCTATTTAGAGACTGAATAGCAGAGAGACTAGAGCTAATGTGATTGATGGGTAGAGAGATGGGGTTCCTGCAATTCCAGTCTCTGGGTCATTAGAGTGATCCTGAGCATACCCAATACACCTATCCCTGCTAAGGCTGCACTCAGGATAATTAGAATCCTAACTAATTTAGAAATGCTTACCAAAGCACAAAATAAGTGCGCCATAAATGTTTATTACTTGATTCGACCTCTGGGAATCTGGGACTAAGATGATGAATGGTATATAGTCCCTGCCCTCAAGATGCCTTCACTGTTTAGGTAGCTGGAACCTTGTTTCCCTTTTTTTATTTCCAGTACCTAGAGCAGTCTATGACACATGTCAGGTAAACAATGAGTCATCTAATGTTTAATTTATTACAGTACTGACATAATGATTATTAGACATAGAAAGGCACTCTAAAAACTTCAAGAGGAAACTTATCTAACTACATTTCTTCAAGGATTATTGAAAAAAAAATATATATATAGACACATAACAGGACTAATGATATTGTTGTTAATAGGTATTCATCTCTCCAAGATACTCAGAGAACAAGAAATGCCAATGTTCTCCATTTTTCTAAAGGGAAGCAAGTCTGATCGTAACAATCTACTTCCCAAGGTCATCACAAGACCCGATGTCAGGCCCTACTGAGGGCTCCTTCCCCTCACCATCAAATCACATAGGATACCCGGGTAAATTAAAAGAGGATGACTCTGCCTTAGGCCACAGTGTCATGGCATGACCGGAACTCCTGCTTTGCCCTGTCTCCCTCATGCCCCTGACCATTGCCATCTTTCATATACTCTCTCTGCATCACTGCCAAAATGTCCTGTCAGCAATTCCTTTCAAGTTGCATGAAGAATGCTTTTGGCATGGCGTCCAAGGTCACATTGTTAAATGGCCAGGTCTTCCCAAATACCTGCTCAACACAGCTAGTCATGTAGTTCTAGCATGCAGTGTTGGGCCAGAATTCTCGCCTCCAAAATGATCCTACAACCTGTCCCTTTTTCAATCTCAGCAAATTCATCTCCTGCAAAGTCAACCTAACATCTCATATATTTTTTTTTCTCTCATAGTTTCTTTGGTAGCATGGAAATTAATTGCTCAGGGGCCTCCCACGTGGCGCAGCGGGTTGAGCGCAGTGCTATGAAGCTGTCCGCAGCCTTTGCAGTGCCGGTTTTATTCCTGGCTGGCCACGGAGATATCCACGTGGCATGGCAGACCTCTCCTGACTCGCCCGCTGCTCCCCTCAGCAGTGATTTTGGTCCTTCTGCCTGTTCTGCTCCCTGCTCTGTCTCTGGTGAATTCTCTCACCCTCCTGCTCCTCTGGGTTGTAAGCCAGTGCTTATATAAATAAATAAATCTTAAAAAAAAGAGGAAATTAATTCCTCAAATCCTACTTAACAAGACCTTCAAAAATGGTTTGTCATTGCTACCTAAAACACAAAGCCAAACTCTAAGAGGAGGGTTTTCTTTTTCTTTTTTCATTGTTAATCTATTGGTTCAATAAAAAATCTCCTTCTCAGACAAGTTTTCCTGGCACATTTTTGGTGAAAAATTACTCTTCCCTATTGATGTGGTCATTGGCATTGTGATGATGATGATGATGATAAAATGAATTAAGAAAAGCTAAACAGAAATACATATTGTTCCAACTCTAGTGAAAAAAAATTGTGATGCATTCTCTTTTTTTAATTAATCTTATAATTGTTGCATTGTTGTTCATTTTTGTACAGTATTTGATTTCTCCCCTCAGGTGTAGTCCCTGTTAATATCCCATTTTCTACAGGAGAAATACTGTTCTAAGGGATTATAATAAGTTTGAGTTTAATACAAGATTTCTCTTGCTATTTCAGAAATCTGTAACAAAGGTGCTCACATGCTGTTAAGTGATAGGTAAGCACGATTAGTCTAAACCTTCCCAAAGCGAGGGAAGAAGGATGGAACTCATCAAAATAAAGGCACCATGAACCTTTATGTTCATTCCAACTTTGACATAGTTGAAGGCTTCTGGCTTTAACACTTTGCAGCTGAAAGCTTTTTTAGCTAGAGGTTCAATTGCTGACCCACTGTTAGTCCAACTATTTTTTTAAATGTCACCTAGTGATGAGCGATTACTGACATAATCCCATGTGGCCCCCTCTCATGCTTGACCTTTCACTGGGATTCCACAACGTTGGAAGAGCTGGATGAGCTGTTTCCATACCTGTGATGGAGCAGACATTTCAGGACAAGACTGCACGGAAAGAGACTACAACCTTTTGGGACATAATTTATTAGGATCAAAAGAGGCTAACATCAACAACTTTAATGCTGCTTCAAGAGAAATATATTTCCAAGAGTGAGCTTGCTGCCTTGGCACAAGGCAGAGATATCATCTCCAAATGGGAAATACAGGCAAATGACTCAAAATTTATAGATGTAGGTACTCCATTTACATCATCACAGACTATTTTTGGGATATGAAAAGAGCTTTGCAAATAGGGAAAAAAAAAAAAAAAAAAGCTTGGTGTCCAGGTCTTTGGAAATTCCCCAAACCACATTGATAATCTTCCTTTCAAGCTGAGTTTTAACTTGTTAGGTACTTTACTATAGACATGAAACAAGAGTATCTAATCCACAAAGTGATCTATCTTTCCTAAAATTATCATAGCCTTAAAATATGATTGGACATACCATCTTCATGTACTATTTTCTCATTTTACTGTAGTTAGAAATGCATGACATGTGATTAATCCTATTTTCTGTTCTTTGTAACATATGCATTATGAAAATAAACTATCAGATATTTAAATGCTATGTATTTTATAAAGTTTAGCTCTTGCCACTTCTATGTCCTTTAATATATTATCTAATTTGATAAGGTAGTGGGGGTTAGTAGAATTGCTGCCCAATTCTCATCAAAAAATCCCTAAAATTTAAGGAAGTGTAATATTTCACTAAATATACCAGCTATTAAATCTTACCATCTTATTCTTGTCTCAAAAGCGTCAAAGAAAGAAAACAGAATTTTTCCACCCCCTGCACAAAATTTAGAACAATCTTAAAATAGTGCAAAACTGGCATATTTTACTAAAACTTGCAGGACAACTTTGCAAATAATAATAAAAATACCTATTTACAAAAACTGTAGTCAAATTGCCTAGCATGCTGGTTGATGATCAAAGCAATATGTATGGGGAGTAACTCCTTAAAGATAGCTAACTATAAAGTCTATGAGCCAAGCACTGAATTGTTTTAATCTATGGTATGCGAAGGAAGTGAGTCATTAACAAATATCTATGCTTCATAACTTAAGATTTTATTGCACTGTTTTTATGCAACATCATAATATGGCAATAATTCATAAAATGAGAAAAAAAAGAACAATCATCTACCTTATTAGGTTGCACACATATCTTTGGTTCCAAATGAAGATGTTTACTCCCTGGTAAAATTACCCATATAGAAATTTCAGTTTGAAGTACTCACAATGAACCATGCGTCGGCTTTGGTTTGGGGGTTTTATTCTGAAATTATACTTATTAAGTTGCTTTATTGCTGTAGTTGCTTTGGGTGTTATAGGTTTAAATCTGTACAAATGTACATTTTCACCCCATGCCTACCGCCCATGTCCCAATAATCCTCTACTGAGTTCTTCTGGGTCCACTTTCTCCCCCATTCCCACCCAGCCACACTTTCCTTCTAATTATATCAGTTTTCCAGTCAAGGGTTTATAATTGGCTTATTTTTGAATGACCCTTTGTTTTGCTTCTCTATATTCTACATATAAGTGAGATCATGCAGTATTTGTCTTTCTCCTGAATTATTCTTAACATTATTCTCTCTAGTGCCATCGAAGTGGAAGCAAATGGCAAGTGTTCATCATTTTTTATACCTTAGTAGTATTCCATTGTATGTATATGTCACACTCTTCTGATACATTACTCTTCCCTGGGGTACTGAGACTTTTACCATAACTTAGTTATTGTAAATAGATCTGCAAAGAACATAGGAGTTCATATATCACTTCAAATTAGCGTTTGTGTGTTCTTCAAGTAGATACCTAGAAGTGGGATTTGCTGGGTCATATGTTAGATTTATTTTTAAAATTTTGAGGATCCTCCATACCATTTTATATAGGGATTTAACAAGTCTGCACTTCCACCAGAAGGGTACAAGAGTTCCTTTGTCTCCACATCTTCTCCAACACTTCTTGTTTCTTGTCTTTTTGATATGGGTCATACTCACTGTTATGAGATGGTGTCTCTTTTCCCTGATGATAAACAATGGTCTTTTTTTCATATGCCTACTGGCCACCTATTTATCACCTTTGGATAAGTGTCTATTTAGTGCTTCGACTCATTTTTTAAAAAGCTTTATTGATTTATGCATACAAGAGCTGGGGTACAGGCCAGAGATGTAGGGGTTGACCTCTCAACCAGAGGTTGAGACAGAGTGGGGAACACCGGAGACAGAGTGGGGAACAGAACAGGCGACTGACTGAAATACACTGCTGAGGGGAGCAATGGGTCAGACAGAAGAGGTCTGTTGTACCATGTGGGTATCTCCCTGGCCGGGGATCGAACTCCTGTTGCAATGGCTGCAGATAGCTTCATAGGTTGCAGCTTAACCTCTTGTGTCACCAGGGAGGCCCCGCTTCTAGCTTCTATCCATTTTTTATTGGGTTAATTGTTTTCAATTAAGCCAATTCAATCAGAGTTCTTACATATGCCAGTGTCACAAGACAAGATTGGAGGAGTGGTCCAAGCAGATTCTTTTAGAAAAAGGATAAGCTCCATTAACCTACAAGAAAACCTCAGGAAAACAAAACTCAACCTATTATACTCGCTGCAACTTCAACCTATGGAACAAACTATAGCACAGTGGATGCTCAAACATTTTGAAGGAACCAATTTGGCATATAATGCCCTGATGACTGTAAGATCCACTGGGAAACATGTCTCTAATAAGCATGGTTGTGAAGGGTGTGACTTTTTGTGAAAGCTGCTTCAAGGATATAATAAGTGGGATTCAAATCCTCTTACTCTATGCATGTAGAGTGCCAAAATATTACCACCATTCTAGTAACCTAAATACACTGATTGCCATTCATCTCTTCCAACTCAATACAAATTCACTCTTCATTCTCTCTATTCATCAAAGCATTCAGTGGCTCTGCTGCATATAATAACACTGGGCCATAAGCAGAATGACACAAATACATCCAGATAAAGCTTCCTAAGTCTGGAAATGAAAAAGGACAGGATGGGTAATATATCATTACCTATCCTCCTACATAAAACCTGAATTTCCATATGCAATTTGGCCAAGCTCTTCTGCAGATCTTTAGATGCTGAGTAAAGAAGACTGATTTTCATAAGTCAAATAACATTTCTTTTACATCGAGCATTTTAGTCAATTGGCTTTCTCACACCCATATCAGTTTCCTATTGCTGCCTAAGAATTATCCTAGAGATCTGGAAGCTTAGGAGAGCAAACATCTATTTTATCATGGTTTTTTAGTGTCAGGAATACATTCATGGCATAGAAGTGGATTCCCTCTGAACTCAGAAAAATGAGCTTTTAGGTGAGACATCTGCCATGGCCAAAAACTTGGATTCATTCATCCCGTTCCTGGCAGCTCATGGCCTCTTGCTTATGGGCCTGTCCACAAAGCTGCTGCTCAAATGGTAGCTAGTTTCCGCAGGATGAGCAATCCACAAGAAAGTAAGAGAAACCACTCAAGACGGAAGTCAGATATTTTAGACCTTGTCTTGGAAGCGACAGCTCCAAGTTTAGAATTATCATCTAAATCATTTCTATGTGACTAAGGTTCCTTGGGTAGAAATCTTGAAATGCATTTCTCTTTTATCTGTAGACCTGTGCAAGTAAAGAGAGATGTTTCACCACCCTGATGTACAGCAGAAGGACAGGGAAAGCTAACTATTCCAGACATTCCTGTTCAAAGGGATAAGTAGAAGATGAGAGTGTCAGGATTCACAGAAAGCAAATGCTGGAAATACCTTGATTAGATCACAAGACCTACATATAACTCACCCTAGCTCTTGGCTCTCCTGACTCAGCTCTTATTTCTGACCCCAATTATCATCTTTCCTTTTTCATGAAATACATTATGTGTTGGGAGCTGACCTGCTTTCTCAGTGTTTCCTTTTTTAAAGATTTATTTATTTATGCATACAACAGGGGTACAGATCAGAGGTGCAGGGGTTGAGAGGACTCACAAGTGACAGAGTGGGGAACAGAACAGGTGGATGGATTGAACTACATTGCCGAGGGGAGCAGCGGGCGAGACAGGAGAGGTCTGCTGCACCATGTGGGTTACCTCCCTGGGCAGGGATCGAATTCTGGCTGCAGTGACTGTGGATAGCTTATACTGTTGAGATTTAATCCCTTGCCTCACCAGGGAGGGACCCTGCTTTCTCAGTGTTTCTTACTAGTAAAATTCTGAGTTGAAAGATCTACTTTCATTCTTAGCATTTTCTCTCACTCAAGTCAGGCTGATGGTTTTATGACTCCAATGAATACTTTTGCAAACAAAAACCACACTCACAATTCTCTTCAAAATAAGCCCCTCATAAAATCACTTTTGTTTGAAATTTGTGAGGGACACCTTTGTTTTCCTGAGTCTTTTGTCCATATAATATGTCCATAAAACATAGATTGCCTTAAGCCTTTCTGAATTTTTTTAAAAGTATTTACAGAGGCCTTTCTGCTGGCACAAGGTTAAGAAGCTGTCAGCAGCCTCTGCAGCATAAGTTCGATGTCCTGCCAGGGAGCAACCCACATGGTGCAGCAGACCTCTCCTGACTCACCTGCTGCTCCCCTCAGCAGTGTACTCCGGTCAATCTGCCTGTTCTGTTCCCCACTCTGTCTCTGGCGAATCCTCTCACCCTCCACACCTCTGGCCTGTACCCCAGCTCATGTATGCATAAATAAATGCTTAAATATATATATATATATATATATATATATATATATATATATATAAGTATTTACAGTCACAGCCTTCATTACATAGTTGGAATGTGCTTTTCTGGCTATGTTATGGACTTCGTCTTTGCTCAGAAGTCATTTGCCCTGTGTAAGAGCTGAAAATTGCCCAAGCCATTCATCTCTGACTTCTAATGGTTAATAACCCTTCCCTTTATTTACTTTTTCCCTCATGTATATTCCAAAAATATCAAGAAAAAAAAAAAAAACAGATAACACTTTCATCACTTTTCTTGGAAATCTCCTCTGATAGGTCACTTAGTCATGAGGTGCATTTTCTACTTTCCAGGTTACTGCAGACAAACAACATCTCTAAATTTCTGTGACTATATAACTCGTATCCTCTTTCTGCCAGTTTCCAATAACATTTGCCTCACTTTCCTCCGAGCCCTAATTAACAGCCTTTATCAAAGACCATGAGTCTTTATTAATAACATCCAATTCATTTTATTTTGCAACTTCTATTAAAATGCCATTAGTTTATACCACGAGTTTCTGTTGCACAGCATTATACTTTAGTGTCTGCATAAACCACCTTACACTCAAGAATGAAAGTCAAGTTTCTATCCACCATCATACAACTGATCCCCACCTTTTCCCATTTTACTCATCCTCTGGCTCCCTGACCTCTAGTAACTACTACACTCCATTAAATTAAGCATGTAACAGAGCTAAATTATATAATTTAAAATTATGATTAGAGCAACAAAATAAGCACAATAAAATTTGTATGGGAGATGATCATGTACAAAGGACATCAGTTCACCCATTTTAGAAGACAGAAGCTTGAACATATTGTTTAAAGTGATAAATCAAGCCATGGAATTATGATTCTATTGTTTATGATGAAGAAGAATGTAACAAAACATACTTATGAGGGAGGTGGAATAGGTAAGGGAGCAGATAGTGTAAGATTCATTTTTCACTCACTACCATTCTAAAATGTTTGTTTTGGTTTTGCATATGTCTATGCATTAGTTCAATAATTGAACAGTCTGAAATAAATACCATGGCACAATAAGCAGGTGTGGTTTTAGGCAAAGTATCTCAAGGAATCACTCTATCTCTTAATACTCTGTTGTCTCTTGTTTCCAAAAGATGGGCTTCCTGGGAGTCTTCTACCATGAATCTGGTTTGTCTCCTTGACATCTTTACGACTAACCACATGAGAGAAGTGATGTTGTAAGCGCTGAGTCATAAAAAGTCCTGTAGGCTGTGCCCTGGATCTGTCATATTTCTCTCTCTGGGAAGCACAGAACCATGCAAGATGTCTGACTTACCTGAGCCCACAGTGCCATGAGGAATCCCAGGCAAGACATGTGGAGAAGTCACAAGGTAGAAGAGATACTCTGCTAGACCAGGATGGAAGAAACTATGTTGGATAACTAGTCCACAGGAGTCCCCAGAGGCAGCCAGTGACCATGAACAACTCCATGGAAGGACTTCTGGCTATTCCTAGTCAACCAACAAAACCATGAGAATTAATTAGTTTGTGTTTTAAGTTTTGAGGTACTTTATTATTCAGCAAATGCTAACCTAATTCTAACCCAATTTTACTTTTATACACTGTATCAGAACAGTGAAGATTTGTAGGAGTACTTTAATAGACCATGACATCAGTTAGGAAAATGAATGCAGAAGATTGCAATGGGCATCTCTGTCACATCACTAGAGCACGCAAATTGAGGCAGTCTGTCAGTCACCCTTTCTTCTGGTTGTTACTACAAGAACAAGTCACTCTTATCTTTCTGTCTTCTTTCTTAACCTGCAATTGACCATTCTCTCTATGTGGATTTATTCTCTCTTTGGTTGTTCACATGTTCTTCATTAGAATAGAGGCAAATTATAGTACTAAATATTATGTCTGCCCTATCAAATGATTGGGCTTTGAAATACTCTAATCACACCTTAGTGATTTTCTAACCTTACTGAATTTTATTTCAGTGTCTTATCCTCAGAATTTGAAAACTGCTCAGCTTGGATAGCTAAGCATCATCACTAGTAATGTTAAAGCATTCATCCTGATTCATCCTGAGTCCTTATTTTGGATGCAACACATTCAAGAAAACAAACAAAAATGGCAAAACAAAATACAGAGAAATATTAATAAATATCCTATTCACAGCAGTGTCAGAGATTTAAAATAAATTGACATTTTCAAATAGATAAATATATCCAAAATAGAAACTTGAGAACAAATTTTTATTCAGTCAAAAAATAAAATTCCTTTAAAACAGAACTTTTGCTTCTAAAAAGTATATACTTTACGCATTCTTAGTGTGGAATAATTCACCAAAACAGGTAGTAGAGAATCTGTCTTGAAATATTAATTTAAATATTCAGGGAAATATGCTTCATTTATTTTAAACAAGAAAATGTGGTCATTAAAGTGATATAAAACATCATGAATTGTTTACAATATAGTATTCATTAAACTTAATTCAATTACTGCAATAGAGATGACTTATACATTATTTTTTAAAGATTCATTTTTTTATTTATACAAGCACTGGGTACAGTCAGAAGAGCGGGAGGGTGAGAGAATTCACCAGAGCCAGAGCTGGGAGCAGAACAGGCAGACTGACAAAGTACACTGCTGAGGGGAACAGCGAGTGGCAGGAGAGGTCTGCATGCCATGTGGGATCCTCGCCCCGTGGCCGGGGATCGAACTGGCACTGCAGAGGCTGCAGGCAGCTTCGTAGCCCAGCCCTCAACCACTGCACCACCAGGGAGGCCCGATGACTTGTACATTTCTTCCACACTTACCCACAATCACCCAAGGGGATTTCATAGGAAAGTAATCACAAAGTATAAGCTACAAAACACTAAATTCACTACAGTTGTGTGTGTGCATGCATGTGTGCGTGTGTGCATGTGTGTATGTGTGTGTGTGTGTGTGTATTTTAGCTTGGCATTTGACATGTGACATTCCAGTTTTGGCTTTTTATATCATCACATCACCTGACAATACTTATATGAAACAATGATCCACATCTTGAACCTGTGGGATTGTCACATATCTCCGGTCTCAGGGAAAGTCCTCAACTATCCACCCCAGGAAAGGGTGATCAGAAAAGGAACTAGGCCAGAAAATTCCTCTTTCTGAAGCAGTTCACAATAAACAAGCAACATCCAAGAAAGAAAGTCATTGCCAAAGGTTATAAGTTATTCCAAAGGGTGTCAGTCCCTCAGAAACCAGCACAATAGAAACCTCAGGATAATGTCAAATGGTGGCCAAACTCCAAGCATTCTGAACTTTAGGGGGTAACTCTAAATCCCTAAGAAAACCAGAGGGCCAACACTTCCCCTAGGTAGAAGTTAACCTAATCATTTACTCATCCATCATTTCAATATTATTTATTGAGTACTGACTATGTGTTAAGCGCTGATTTTGAAATTGGGGAGGAAATAATGAACAAGACACAGCATTTGTCCTGAAGGAGTGAGCAAGTGAGCAGCAAATGATGCACAACAGAAGCCAAGAGAGTACATAGGGCATGGTTTTCTGTGGGTAAAGGACAGATTACGGGAGAGCCGCCTAGAAAAGTTGCTGAAGTGATAGCATTCGATCACATATTTTAACATCTGAATGGATTTAGAAATGATTTAGACACATTCTCATTATTTTTCCAGATGAAGAGACCCACTCGGCTTTCACCTCTCTGTGTCCTTTCTGTCCCATAAAAACACCTTACACAACTATCCCCTTGCCTGAAATACTCCTAAATTTGTCTTCCCGTCTGTTTCTCCACTTACAATGTTCAACATCTCTTCCTTAGAATATTACAAACTCCTGCCCTGCCTTTATTTTTTCCTCACTCCAGTATGTTCTCCCTAGTACTGCATTCTTAGCCTGAACAGTCATATGATTTTCCCTGATTTAAAATCCTTTCTAGTATCTCAATTAGGCAAGGGAAAAAAATCCTGACTAGTAGGTTTATATATAATGCCCTTACTTCAACTAAGTGGATTCAATATCCAACTATCCATTCACTTAACCATCTATTCAACCATTCATTCATCTAAATCCATCAATCCACCTATTTATTGCAAAAACATAACCCTAAGTGTCTAAGCTTACTGTCAGGCACTTAATAATGTAAACATAATATGAAGTTTTCATCTTCGAGGTGTGTCTGGTTCATTGACAGCCAATTTTTCTTCAGTCCATCTCTCACCATCGGTCCCTGATTTTCACTGCCCTGATTCACGCACAATATCTGCATTCAGTGCACCACTCACACTAGCTCTCTCACCTGTCCCCAATTGTTCCCTATACCTTCAGGATTCTACATCTTTTCCTCTGTGGTTTCAATTCCTGAGATATCCATCTCCTTGAGAATAGTCTATATAAAGTCAGGGTATATGTAATCGCTAAAAATTCTGCTCATATATAAGCTCTGTAAGGAGTTGAACATGCTGTTTTTCGGAATCTCTTTCAGATTAAGAATCTGAGACCAAAGAGATCAAAGAGTGGCCCCAGGTTTCACAGCTAATAAATGGAAGAATCAGAATTTCAGCAGTTCCTCTAAATTCAAATTCAGTGTGCCATCCTCTACCAGTCTTTTTCAACCTAACCTTCATACACTTCACCCTGAGTTATTAGTCTAAGATCCCCCTTTGTAAGACTCAGAGATGATATTAATGAGTATGTCTAGATGCTTTGCATCTATGTGGGAAATAATGTTTCATTGACATGAACAGTGGGCTCACACTCAAAGACATGTGTTCTGCTTCCATCCCTGCTAACTGTCCTTAAAAGTAAGCATATTTCCTCCCTGCATCTATTTTTCCATCCATATAATGCATATAGACCCCTAATTCAGTCAGACAGAATACTTAAATTTCTACATGTGTTTCTTCTCAATTTCAGTCATTTGCTCAATTATTAATTCTGCCCAAATGCTCCATCATGTCCAGTGCCCTCCTTCTTCCTGCCCTCCTGACTGCCCTCCCATCAGAGAGCCTCAAATAGTCTTAGCACACACAACAGTTCTGTGAACTGATGTCAAGAGAGTGAATTAATGCACTTGAAAGTTTTCCTGGGAGTTCTAAGTTTACTCAGTGAAAAATGCAAGTGCACTTTTAGACTTTGCCTTCAAATGCCATCCATTAATGGAAAAGATGTGAGAAGAGTCACTTAGATAAAAGAAACAGGGAAGCAGGGGATAGAGGTCTTATCTGTGTAACCCATAGCTAATAGAAAACACTGAAATCTAAACAAGAACATAACTTTCTCAATAAATCTTTGAACCTGGCAATTTTTAAGTCCAAGTTTATTGAAACTGCATTCTGCCATTTAATGGCAGGTTTTGAATTTGTTTTTCAAGTTATCTTATAAAAAAACATCAGGAAAATTTCACACATCTAGAAATAGAATTCTCTGAGGAGATAGGGACTTTAGAAAAGGCATGGCTGTATTTTCCTTGCCAGCACAAACTGCTTAAGGGAAATTCATTAAAATTTACCTCTTAACTTCTCTAAGAGCTCTTGCTTCATTTCACCTCAGAAACCCCTCAGTTATGTTCCTTTCTAATTCCCCTCAACCTTTTCACCTTGAGTAGGAGCTGTCTATGGCAGCACTGCAGGATAGGGTTTATTTGCAATGATGAAAATGTTCTGATTCTTCACTGATAGCTTGTGGCAGTTAAGTACTTGAAATTCAGCTAGTGATACTGACAAATGCGTATTTTAATTATTTAATTTTAGTGAATTTAAATTTTAACATAAGTGAGTGCATGTGGCTGGCATCCATCATGTGGGATAGTACAGTTCTGGAAGCTATTCTTTATTTCTCCAAACTTCTGAACCTACTCAGATGTCATCTTTGGGTACCATTTTCTGAAATGATAAACAGGAAAAAAGTAAATGGATCTGAGAATGCTCCAGAGAGAAATGGATACAGAAGTGCAATAAAGGAATGATAAGCACCGAGGATGGGTTCCAATTGTCTAAGGAACTGGCAAATGATGGCATTGTGTATTAAAAGAGGACCATGGTTTTGTTTTATTACATGAGTGGATGTGGCTAGAAATAATCAGTGAATTATTGAAGTTGCACCATGAGATTTCTAGGAGGTGAATGCACATATACTACCTTTGTGATCACAAAGGAGGATGAAGCAGGAGATAATAAATTGTGCGTTAATTAAATCATTTATAAACAAATATTAGCCGGTGGGGGGCTCCCCTGGTGGTGCAGGCAGTTGAGCGCCACGCTGTGAGGCTGTCCGCAGCCTCTGCAGTGCCGGTTCGATCCCCCACCAGCCTTGGAGCAACCCACATGGAGAGCAAACCTCTCCTGTCTCGCCCGCTGCTCCCCTCAGCAGTCTATTTCATCAGTCTGCCTGTTCTGTTCCCTACTCGGTCTCTGGTGAATCTTCTCAGACTCCCGCATATCTGGACTGTACCCTGGTTCTTGTATAATTAAATGAATAAATCTTTAAAAAAAAAACAAATATTGTGGGAATGCACAAGATTGTGTATAGAATAGAAAAAGGAGATTGTCTCTAGTCATGTAAAATCTACAGGTGATGGATAATTAGAAGACAGAATACACAGAACTTTTTAAGAAGACATGGAAGTTAGAACAAAATCCAAGAAGTTATTGCATCATAGAAGTCATAGAAACTATACATTTCCCACCCCATAAATAAAATTTCAAGTAGTTTAAAACTATATAGGGGTGTGTGTGTGTGTGTGTGTGTGTGCATCTAATATAAAAGTTATTTGGACCAGAAGAAATAAGACAGAAAACTAAAGTCACTCTAGCAGGTCATTTTTCAATTTATAAAGTGCTATGCATTTGCTAAATATAGTAATTTTGGTTTGGAGCCCTTTGTCTGCCCTAGAATTTTCCTGGGCACAAATAGGCATAAAATACTTGTCTCATAGTGCTGCTAAGGAATGAGTTAATGTCCATCAAGAGCACACAGCATCAGGGGCGGATACAGGGAATAATGGCTATTTTGAGCAGCAGTTGTCACTGTACTAGAAGATAGGTCATCTTAACACATACTGTTTCAATTGTGGGCTAGCGGCCCCCCCCCAAAGGAGAATCTGTTGTATTTCTGTTTGTATTTCTGGATACACTGTCTGGCATTGAGTAGACCCTGGGATGCTACTTAATGTTCCTCAAATGTTTCTCGGGATTTGTTTTTTAATCATTCAAAATACCTACCCAGAAATTACAGAAATGGATTGGCAATGACACATGACTCATGGTTTATTTTGGATTAGGTGTGAAAAATTATTCATAAATGAGTGTGGTTTTCTAAATGTCAGTCTGTTGATGACAGCAAAACATAGCCCCTTAGACCAGTAACTCACAGTCACTAATGAGTTCTTCAAGGATTATGTAGAGGGTGGTGTCCTTTAAAAAAAAGAATAACTGGGGTGTAGGCCAGAGACAGAGGGGAGAAGAACAGGCAGACTGACTGAAATACACTGCTGAGGGGAGCAGTGGGTGAGACAGGAGAGGTCTGCTGCACCATGTGGGTTGCCCCCTGGTCAGGGATCAAACTTGTGCTGCAATGGTAATAATGCTGAGACTTAACTAACCCCTAGGCCACCAGGGAGGCCCAGGTATCCTTTTTTTTTTTTTTAATTGAGAGAACATTGGTTTAGATTATTATTTGTGTTTAGAGATAGAGCCTCTCCCCCTTCACATGTTACTACACCACACCCACCACCAAAGCACCCACAGTCCACCCCAAAGTGCACTCTGCTCCCTCCCATTTTGTTCTCACCCTTCTTCCTGCTCCTCCTGTTCTGCTAGGTTCTTCAATGAGCTTTCTAGGGTCTGGTGCTATTTATTTATTTATTTGTTTGTTTTAAGATTTATTTATTTATTCATACAAGAGCTGGGGTGTAGGCCAGAGGTATGGGGGTGAGAGGATTCACCAAAGACAGAGTGGGAAACAGAACAGGCAGATAGACTGAAAACACTGCTGAGGGCAGCAGCAGGTGAGGCAGAAGAGGTCTGCTGCGCCATGTGGGTAGCTCCCTGGTCGGGGATCAAACTCGTGAAGCAGAGGTTGTGAAAGCTTCGTAGGTTGCATCTTACTCTTTGTGCCACCAGGGAGGCCTCTGGTGCTATTTAAATTTTATCTGACCCTTTGTTTGGTTTCTCTATATTCCTTACATAAGTGACACCATCCAGTATTATTTTTCTCCTTCTGACTGGTTTTATTTAGCATAATCATGTCTAGTTCATCCATGTTGCCAAAAATGTCAAAAATTTATCCTTTTTGTTAGCTGATTAGTATTCTATGGTATATATTGATACCACATGTGCCTTAAGCACTCATCTGGTTTGGGGCACTTTAGTTGTTTCCATAGCTAGGTGAAGTTTGTTAATGATGAAATATCCTGAAATTACCCTATAGTAGCCAATGAAACAATCCCCTGATTAACCTAGAATTGTGTTTTTAATAAATGGTCCCTGCTTATATCCAAATGACCACTTATCCAGGTGATCAGTCCTAAGATACTCAGTAGTTTTACCTTCTCTCCTGTATACTCACTAGTGTCAACACCTATTCTACTTCTTCCACTTTTTTCTCACACTGAAAAATTCACAGCTTTATTAAAAGAAACTGTAGTCATCAAACTAGCTTACCTGTAATATTCTAACTTTAACAACAGTTATAACCTATATAGGAACTAACATTCAAAAGGCAAACCCAGTGGTTTCTGCATTTTGTTGGAAAATATGAAAATTGTTAACCTAAGTGACCATAAATTAATCAATCAATGATAACTGATTGAATATTTAGCACAATATTGAGTAGGAAATTAACCTGAAACACAAAACACATCAATAAGACATCATCGACAATTTACATTATTTTTAGCTATTTTGCACATATTAAGAATTTTATACCAAACAAAAAATTTACAACTTGGATATTGATATGCCCAGTAAGTGCATAATGTGCACAGTTAAAAATTAATAAGTGAAAATGAATAAGAACTAGGATTCACCTCAAAAAGAAGTAGGTTGCACACCAGGCAAGTTTATTTTCAAAAGTCACTTTATACCTTATATGAGGCAAAGATTAGGTAAAGATTATCAATGTGTCGGACAGGCTCTGAAAAATTGTATCATTTTATCTGAGATATATATCAAGAATTTTCTTAATCACATTAGACAGGTTTGGGGGGTTGGTTGGTTGGTTTTTGCTTATTTGTTTTATTTAAGTTTGCAAATCTTTAAAGGAAGAACATTTTTTTCCTCTGATAGTTCTGAACTTGAATTCAAATGACAATGATAATGACAAATATTAATATCCACCTGTGACCTCAATTAGACTTGTATAGATGCATCTTCAGCATTATTAAAGCAAGGCATTTTTTTTACTTATTTTAAATTCATTAATGTATTTCTTTGGGCTATACATAAGAAATGCTATTTGGAGTTGAAACAGTGGGAGAATCAATCCTAATTTGATTTTTTCCTACTGGACATCTTGTAGAGGCACCACAGCATGACTTTACCAGTTACAAGGTAGTTAACAGGATTGAAAATTACATACTGTACCGTAAGTTCTGCTTGAAATATTACATATTTTACATTAAATTAAATGTAAAGAGAGTGTACTATCTGCAGTGTTCTCCCCAACCCTGAAACCATCATCAAATGATGTTTTGTAAATGAAATAGCCAGCAGGCTCTACCGTCTATTTACAAAGTTGTGTGAGTTAAAAAAAAAAAAATTCTTTGTGAGGCTGATTTAATTTAAACCAAAGTCATCCATATCCTAATGAACAATAAACACAACAGTGAAACCAAGAATCTGAGGGCACGGGAAATACTGCTTGCCCATGTAGAATTTCAAAGCTAATACAGACTTTTCATCAAAATGAATGAATATTACAGGAAATGCTTATGAGAATCCCAGTGGGATTCTCTTTTTAAGGATAATTCTTTTGAGAAATATATGATATAAACCCAAGGCACAAAAGATCTTAGTAAAAATTCACTTTGTAAAATAAGCACATATTATCTTTTTATAACACTTTTCTAAGATATTTTAGTTATTCTATAACTCTCTTTTAAACCATGAGTTCTTTTCCCCAGGACCATGGATTTCAGAGGGATTCATGAAACAATAGAGTAACATTTGTATGCATATATATCTGGAAAGAAATACTGTAACACACTATTGTAATTTTTTGTTTGTTGCAGCATTACTTCACTAAAACTGTTAAAATTAACTTATTCCCAACTAAAGTAATGATGTATCTGTTATTTTTATGTGCAGTCAGTGACAGCAGAATTGGGTTTTCTAAAAACAGGGAGTTTCAAGGAAAGCCCCAGTTCCTATGTCCATCTTTCTCAGTTATCAACAAAGGAAGAAATGTTCTGCTCTATTCTTGCCTAATGTTAATTGACAAAAGCAATCAATAATTAATAATACACATAGGAATTACTGACACACTGCCACATTAGATTTATCAGTGTTCCCTCTGCATTTCCTATTCTCCTCCTGCAAGGCCTCTATCTTATATTAAGTCCAACCATCACATTCTCAGACATCTATTAACAAATGTAGTGCCTATAATGTGACTCTTTATACAAAAATGTTTGATGATTCTAATTAAGATTTTTCAAGTTCCCTGTCTATTTAAATAAAAAGGCTATGCTACCACATTCCTTATCCAAAGTACAGAATCCATGCCACTGGCAATAAATGTTCCTAGATGACTCAGAAACCAAAATTCATACTGTTTTTTAAAGTGATGAGTTATTTTTGTTAAGTGATGTCTATCACTTGGTAGTGTGTATGTATGTGTGTATGAGTATATATATATATATATATATATATACACACACACACATATATATACATATAAGTATATATACTTATACTCGTTAAAATTCCTTTATCTAAATAAAAAGAGGACTTTTTGAATTTTAAAAAGAAAGGTCTATTACAAAAGGAGAAAGAAAAAGAGAGGTCCCTGCATAGTCACAGGTGAAAAAGAAAAAGTGGCTTTTTAATTGAGTAACAATACAACTGTTCAAATTTTTGGCAAAGGGTTATTAATAATGGCAGGCAATACCAAAGAAGTAGCTACCATAAAACATAACATCCTCGATAATGCTTACTCCTGCTATAGCCTACAGCAACAGTATTATAAACAAATATGCCGCTTAATATTTATGAACAAATATACCAAAATGTGGCTAATATTCTTGGGAAGAAAATATGATACAAAAGAACAAAAGACTTTGTTCCTTGGATTAAGAATAATATATATTTAATCCTTATATATTTAATAGTGTATTGTTCATATCTTTCCCCCATTTCTTTTTTCTTTTGTTGATACCTATTTAATATGTAGTGATTCAACTGAAGGATAAAGCAGAAATGAATCTATTCAAGGACGAAGGAAAACATTTAACTTTTGACAACCAAATAACATAACAAGTTTAGGGGACTGAAATTTGAAGCAATTTTCTTTCTTTTGAAGGAAAAAATAAAAAAGGGGAAATTCAGTCCTAATTAATTTAATATAATGAAAAACTTACATTGCATAAAACTTCATTTGATATTAATTTCATGACTGAGATTTATTTTGAGTTCCTATTAAGCAACATGAAAAGCAAACTGGCAAGGTGTGTTGGAAAGAGTATGAGTAGACTGGCTTATAATTTCAAATTCACCATTAAAATGTCAAATTATGTAACACCTGGTTATTAGCTCTTTACTCACAAAAAAAGTAATAATATTGACCACACAAAGTTAGGTCTGTACTAATGTTTGTCGAAGAGTAAGTGCGAGGGAAATGTTAATTCCCTACTTTCATTATTACTATACTATGTTGAAAGAATTTAAAAGAATACAAAACAAATTAAAATATCTACTAATATTAGGCCTACTACAATATAGGGAAGAAAAGTGAAAGAAAAGGAACTGGTAACTAAGGAGAATTTTGTCTTTCTATAGTTTAAAAATCTCTGGAGGACCTCCCTGGTGGTGCAAGGGGTTAAGAAGCAACCTATGAAGTTATCTACAGCCTCTGCAGCACGAGTTCAATCCCTGGCCAGGGAGGTGACCCACATGGCACAACAGACCTCTCCTGATTCACCCCTGCTCGCCTAAGCAGTGTATTTCAATAGCTCTCCCTGTTCTGCTTCCCACTATCTCTGGTGAATCCTCTCACCTCCCACACCTCTGCCCTGTACCCCACTTCTTATAAGCATAAATAAATCAATCTTTAAAAAATTGAAAAAGAAAAAAAAGAAAAACTCTGGAATTAGGCACTATAAAGTGTCTAATTGGAAGGGATGACAGGAAAAAAAAATCTTTATTCATAAGCAACAATCTTTTACATATGAAACCCTAAATATCTTCCAAGCAACCTTGAGAACTACTAGAAAGCTCAGCAAATTCACAGGACCCAAGATCAATATAAAAAGTCAACAGGATTTCTATACACTATCCGTAAACAATCTGAATATGAAATCAAAGCACTAGTTCCATTCCAAGTAGCATCAACAATATTAAATAAAACATTAAGAAATAAATGTAATAAAAATTTAAGACTTGTGTTTAGACAATATTAGTGGAAAAATTAAGATTATCTAAACAAATGGAAAGACACCCATGTTTATTGATCAAATGGCTTAATATTGTAAAATGACAGTACTCCCCAAATTTATCTTCAGATTAAACACAAACCCTTTGAAAAATGACATGTGGCTTTTCTTTGGCAGAAAAAAAAATAGTAAATAAAAATGAAAGAACTCAGAATAACCAAATAATCTTATAAATTAACAGAATTTGAAGATTTGCCTTTCCTGATTTCAAATTTACTACAAAGTTATAATAAATTAAGAGAGCAGGGTACAGGTTCAGTGTAGATATTTGGATAAATGAAATAGAATGGAGAGTCAAAAATAAACCTTTACATTTATGGTCAGTAGAATCATAAAAAGGTTGCCAAGAAAATTCAGTAGCAAAAAAATCAACTTTCAAGAAATGGTAATAGATATATCCATGTGAATGCATTGATTTAGAACCACCTCCCTTACACTGTACCCACAATGAATTCTACAACTAAATGTAAGATCTAAAACTATAAAACTTGGGCCTCCTTGGTGGTGCAGGGGTTAATGTCTCAGTGCCATCCACTGTGGCACTGAGTTCAATCCCTGGCCAGGGAGCTAACCCACATGGCGCAGCAGACCTCTCCTGTCTCTCCCGCTGCTCCCCTTAGCAATGTATTTCAGTGAATCTGCCTGTTTTGCTCTCTACTCTGTCTCTGATGAATCCTCTCACCCCCTGAACCTCAGGCCTACACCCCAGTTCTTGTAAGCATAACTTAAAAAAAAAAAAACCTAAAGAAAAAAAAAATTGAGGAATAAGATGTCTTTAAAAATAAATAAAACTATAAATTTTTTAAGAAGAAAATCTTGCTGGTTTGAGTTATACAGGGATTTTTCATTTACAAAGGAATAAATGATAAAAGAAAAAAATAGGTAAATTAGATTCTATGAAACTTTTATACATCACTGGTGGGATCATAAAAAAAAAAAAAAAGGTGTATCTACCTTGAAAAAAAATTCGGCTTTTTCTCAAAATGTTAAAACATAGTTACCATACAAACCAGCAATTCCACTTCTAAGTACCTATTCAGGAGAAATAAATTTGTAGGACCGCACAATGATTTTTACACAAACGTTCAGAGCAGCATTATTCATGAGAGTCAAAAAGTAGAAAAAAGTCAAATGTCTATCACCTGGTGAATGGATATATAAATTATGACAGACCTATAAAACTGTAATAATGGCTCAGTAGAAAAGAATGAAGCACTGTTACATGTACTAATCTCAATTATGCAAAGTGAAAAAGTTTAACAGAAGACACTGCATTTTACATGAGACCATTAATGTGGAGTGCCCAGAAAAGGCAGGTGTCTAGAGTCAGACAGCAAATTGGTAGAGATAGGAAGTGTCCACAAAATGGGTAGATTTTCTTAGCAGAATGAAGGAAATGTTCTAAAATTGATTATCAAGGGTGTTCAAACAATAATATAAGTATATGAAAAACCACTGAGTCTCATAGAAGAAACAGATTAACTTAAGGGCATATAAATTATATGTTATTAAAACAGTCAAAAATTTCTGGAGAAAAAACTAACAGAAAATGAAATCTGTCTAGTACTATTTGTGGTGGTGTAGGTGTCAAGATTGGCATTGTTATTCGATTGATCCATTTTCTGTGTGTTGTGGCATAAAGAAATTGTACAGTTATGGAACAATTCTATTTCTACTATCCTCTAAACAGGATTCTCAGGGTGGAATAACTTACAACCTATGTAGTCCTAAGCTTAATTAGAATGATTACAAGTATTCCTTCTGAAGTATATCACATAAATATAGTTGTAGATGTATTTTGAAATAGACTAATGGATAGACAAACAGACAAACAGCTCTTTCGATAGCTAAATATAAGACAGATACATAATTGTACACAGATTAATTATAACTTGTGAAGAGGCTTAGATATTAAAACTAACCCAACATCAACGGCAATCTCCCATACCCAGATTCTATTCTTGAAGTTGTGTCTTGAAGTTAAAAGAAGTAGAATTTGCTTGAAAATGGTAGTTTGCATAACTGGGACTGGCAGTACACAAGTTGACTCTACAACATCTCAGACCAGGTAGAAAGGACACATTCAAAGACTACTATGTCTTGACAAAAAAACTGAAGAGACAAACTCAAGTGGTCTTAACTGACAGAAGATGGGATTTTTGTCCTTCCAAATGGAAGCATCAAATGTTATAACTAACTTCTAGACGTTCTTTTTTGTTGATTTGGTTTTATCACTGACAGGTGATTAAAAAATTTTCCTTTTTTTTTGTTCTTCAAAGCATCAGAAAACTTGAGTATTTTAAAGTTAAGACTTTGTATTCATCAGTTATACTTAACTTATAATTTTGAATATTTTTGAGAAATGAAATGAATATCTAAATTAAATCTCCCAAATAATGGCAAAGTGTCCATTAACTAGAAAATTATTATTGCATTATAATTTTTTTATTGTTAAATACAAATACATATTTTTCTGACTAAAATATATCTTAAATATGCACTCTATAAAATACACTCCTATATGTTTGATGTCATATGGTTATTAGAAGTGAATTTCACCTCTAATCTCTAATATTTACAGAGAATCAAAGTGCTTCAGTTTTCTTATTAATATGATTGTCCCCTTTTTTATGTTAGCATGATCCTTTTATACTAACATATATTTCTAAAGTAATTTTTTGCTTGAATTTCTGAAGCAAATTATTTGCTTATATTTCTAAAGTAAATTATTTGCTCTCCAAAAATAAGTAAAAGTTGGCATCCTTCAAACACTCCTGGCATCCTTCAAAATTTCTGCTTGCAAATTTTAGCAGTGGAAAATTACTTTGCCTATGTTATCTAAACTGCTTCAAAAACCACTTTTATGCTTATCATTGACATTTCCTTCCTCTAGCTTATGCTCAACTTTTGCTCTTCTCCCCAAATTCCTTAAACTGCTCTTAAATTGGATTTTTAAAGCATTGATGTCCTCATTCTTCGAAACTTAAAACTGTCATAGCTTCGACTGCCTTTATCAGCTTATTCAACTTCTTTTCTAATTCTCACTACATCAACCACCAGAGTAATTTTCTATTTTTTATGATCTCCGTTTTTATTCTATAACACTTTAACTTGTGCATCAAACCCAAATTTCTTATCTTCACCCCCCAGATTCCCCACAATTGATTAAGCAAACATATGACAATTACATCTTGATTAATTAGTATGTATTTTGCAGGCCATGTTTAATTGGTAATTGCAGCTATTACTTACAGAGTACTGACTAGATGATTTTTTTTTTTAATTACTGGTTTATTTTCTCAGGCAAAATAGGAGTTTATGTATTCCAGTCCTGGTATATCAGTTCTACAAGGTCATTAAGGAATCCAATTTATATTGTCTTTCCTGCCATCTTAACCATGTCTTCTGCTTTTGAGGCCATAGGACTGTGGCTGGATTTCTGGCATCACATCTGTTTTCCAGGAAGACAACAAGGGGAGGTGAAGGAGCAGAACAAATAGTTTTTCCAGCCAAGTCAGAGCTTTTCAAAGAGGTGTTCTGGAAGCCCCAGCCAATGATGGCTTTCATGTACATCACATTAAGTGACCTACTGGTAGGAAAATGTCAGCTTCCAGTCCAACACAGTGCTGCTTCAGATGAAATCAAAAGATAGTACTGCATTTGATGAAACAGTTTATGCCCACATAGGCAACTGTATCTCCAAATTATCAGATTGCTTTGTGTAAGTCTGATCTCTACATGTGCAGTAGACAACTACTTTTTACTATCTTTAATGGCAGCATGTTTTCCTTAAAGGTAAAATATATATTCTTGCTTTTATTAACTTTTATCTGGTGTCATTTGAGTATTTGTTAGTCACCTGACTATGTTTATATTGTCTCTTTTGACAGTGTAATATACATGTTTCAGCACATTGTGATGTCTATCATAGGCAAGTAATTGCACTCGAAATTTAAATTAATAATGGCTTTTACAAATTAGGAAGAAATGACAAAATACAGCAGCACATAGTTAACAAAGTTCCATGTTTCCTGTCCCCTTGGTGTCTCCCCCCCATATACACAAACACACAGAGTCACATTTATATACACATTATTTACGGAGAGGATAAATGTAACTAATGGCTAATGGTTAAGGAGATGTCAAAGAGAAAGAAAAGAAAGATTTTAGAAGAGCTAATATAAAATTTTTATATGAGAACATTTTAAAATCTATTATCAATAACATTTTAATAAAATGATAAATAAAAATATATTGTCAGTTTAACTCTTAATTTTTATGAGAAAATTATTTTCTTTTTATACTTCTTTTCTAAAATAGGAAGTCTCCATTTGCTTGGAAAAACTGGATCTTGGAAAAGCACATTTAAAATGACTCTACCGGGCCTCCCCTGGTGGCGCAGGCAGTTGAGCACCGCGCTGTAAAGCTGTCCTAAGCCTCTGCAGCGCCGGTTCAATCCCAACCTGTAGGCAAGAATCCCACATGGCGCTGCAGACCTCTAATGTTGTGCCCGCTGCTCCCCTCAGCAGTGTATTTCATCAGTCTGCCTGTTCTGTTTCCCCACTCTGTCTCTGGTGAATCCTCTCACCCTCCTGCACATCTGGCCTATACCCCGGTTCTTGTATAAATAAATAAATAAATCTTTAAAAAAAAAAAAAAAGAAAATGACACTACCTAAAATAGGATTAATGTTTCACAGTAAGTATTTTAATCTTGTCTGGAATTTTTTCTGGAAAATAAAAACACAGATAAATTAAACTAATTGCATTTTATCAATACTGAACTAATTTAGGCTACCATTGCAGTTATATGTTTATCAAAGGAAAATAAAGAATACTTCAGATAAATTATTCCTCCTTATATACATTTCCCAAGAACGTTATATGAATATGCATATGATAAATATTTTCCACATTATATTTTGTGTTCACAGCATGGAAATAAAGAGATGTGCTTCTGCAATAAGTATCTGAAGATTCTATCAAAATTTTTCCCAGAAAAAATTTAAGACATTTTAAAAAGAGGCATGAACCACATCCCCAACTTAACAAATGGTAAAACTTTGCTATATTTGCTTCATATATATTTTCAATGAATAAAACATGACACAAATTAAAAATCTTCCTTGGTTTGTGAACATTTTATATGTATGGATCGATAAAATATATAGCATCATACCAGTGTTCTTTTTCCATTTTTGCATAAATGTTTCATGGTGTTTATGTAATTATATAACTTACTTTTAAATCAACAGTATTTTTGAGATCCCCTGATTAATACATAACTTGCATTCACTTATTTTAACACATATAGCATCCCATTACATGAATATTCCACAATTTATTTATTGATATGTCTGTTGATGTTGAAGTAAACATTCTTTATTTTTTAAAAGATTTTTATTTCATTTATGCATCCAAGAGCTGGGGTTCAGGCCAAAGATGTGGGGGGTGGGAGGATTCACCAGGGACAGAGCAGGGAGCAGAACAGGCAGACCTATTGAAATACACTGCTGAGGGGAGCAGCAGGTGATATAGGAGAGGTCTGCTGCACCATGTGGGTAGCTCCCTGGCCAGGGATCTAACTCCTGCTGCAGAGGCTGCAGATAGCTTCATAGTGCTGAGACTTAACCCTTGCACCACCAGGGAGGCCCCACTGGATCATTTTCATTCTCATGGGTTTAGTTTTGTGTGGAAGAGTGATGTGGTGTGACAAGATACTTCATCTTTTAAGGAACTGCTAGAATGTTTTCCAAAGATTTTTAGCATTTTATATTACAATTGGCAATATATGACAGTTATAACTGCTCCGCATTCTTGCCAACACAGGGTATGCTTGGTCTAACTTTATTCATTTTAGTGAAATGCAGTGGTTTTTCACCATGGTTATCTTAGAGTATGAGTAGTCATATTTTTTTGAATTTTATTTGCATTTCTCTAATGAAAAATGACATTGAGAATTCTTAATTTGTTTACCAACTGAACATATATCATTTTTGGTAAAGTGTCTGTCAAAACAATTTGCCTTTTATATTTAGGCTACCTTGTTAATAATGAGTTATGAGCACTCTATTTGTACTATAGCTACAAGACTTTTATTGGATATCTATTTTGTCAATATTTTCTTCCAATATGTGTCTTGCCTTTTCATTTTCTAAATGGTATCTTTTGCAAAGCAAATGTTTTTAATTCAGTTGAAGACAAATTGGTTTCTTTCTTAGCTATTTCATGCATTTTGTTTCTCATCTAAGAAATCATTGCCTACTCATCAAGAAAAATTATTGTGACTTTTATCCTGCTTTCTTTTAGAAGCTTTCTAATTCTGTTCTTAACATGTAGGTCTATGATCCCTTTCAAACTGATCTTTGAGTATGATATAAGGATCACAGTGTATGCCCACACACCACTGCTTGGAGAGACCAACTTTTCCCATGATGAACTTTTTTAGCATATTTCCTTTTGTTTAAACCAACTGGTTATATATGTTACCAATATATGTAGTCTATTTCTGTCCTCAATTCTCTCCCATTCAGCTATAAACTTTATGTAAATACTACAGTGTCTAATAACTGCAGCTTCACAATAAATATTAAAAGCACAGAATTAGTCTACCATCTTTGATCATCCATTTCAATATGATGTTGGGTATTCTTTGCCCTTCAGATAGTCATATGAATTTTAAAATCTCCTTGTCAATTTCCTTTTGATTTTTTTTTTTCTACAGGAGAAAGCACAGTCCTCCACCACCACTTACTATCCAGCAGTGTTTCTCACATCTGGGGCGATGCTAGGAATCAGCATATTAGAGAGCCGTGGAAGAGCCTAGTCCTGAGAAAGCACCTTTATTACAATCATATCGCCATTGCAAGGTAAGTATAGTCTGTTAATTTCTACTCCCAAAATTATGCATTTAAATTGGGGTCAAGTTAAAGCCATAGATCAATTTTGGGGAGAAATGGTACCATAACAATATTAAATCTTCAAATGCATTAATATAGTATAATTTCCATTCACTTAGGTCATGCATAAATTAAGCTGCCACACTATGAAGCCATCGCAGCCTCTACAGTATGAGTTTGATCCCCGGCTGGCCAGGGATCTACCCACAGGGCTTAGCATGATTTCAACATACAGAACTAACAGATCTTTTGTCAAAGGTATCCCTATTTCACAATTTTATGCTCTTTAAATGGTATTTTAATTTACATTTTCTGACTGCTAGTTGTTAGAAATATAGAAACCTTTTTTTTTTTCATTTATGATCTTAATGAAACCTGGTTAGACTAATTTATTAGAATTTTTGACAATCCCTTAGGATTTTCTACACAACTCATAAATTCGTTTGTGAATAACTGAAGTTTAATGTCTCATTTTCAAGTCTATGCCTGTTAGATACATGACTACACCAAGTAGTATTTCCAAAACAAACCTGAATAGAAACAGCAACAGCAAATATTCTTGCCTTTTTCCCAATCTTAGCAACAGGAGGAACAATTCAATCGTTTGTTACTGAATATGATGTTACAACATTTATTTTTGTAGAAAACTTCAAAGAGCTTAATGAAATTCTTTTTATTCAAAAAAACTACTAGTTTTTGCCATGCATATATAAAATTTTGCCAAATGCCTTTTCTGTAATTATTAAGATTATCATAAGATATTTCTCATTCTGTCTTTAATACCAAGAAATACATTGACCAATTTTCAAATATTAAATCAACTTTACATCCTGGGTCAAATATAACTTAGTACTAAAATTCTGTCTTTTATAGATTTATTGTTGGAAATTGCAATACACTAATATGCTATATGTGAAGAATTTTCAAGAAGAATACTGTTCCAGTTTTATTTTCTAATAATTTCTTTTGGTTTTGGTTTCAGGTCAATCCCAACACCATAATACAATGTATAAAGCATTTACTCATGCTTTTTTTTTTTCTAGAAGAGTTTGTGCAGAATTGTTATATTTTACTTATATTTTTTATAGAATTCACTCACAAAACCATTTAACCCTGATTATTTTTTATGGAAGTTCCATTTATTTATTTTTATTTTTTATTTTTTTAAAGATTCATTTCTTTATGCATACAAGAAATGGGATACAGGCCAGAGGTGTGGGTGGGGTAAGAGGATTCACCAGGGACAGAGTGGGGAGCAGAACAGGCAGATTGACTGAAATACACTGCTGAGGGGAGCAGTGGGAGAGACAGGAGAGGTCTGCTGCGCCATTTGGGCGGCACCCTGGCCTGTGCGGCAGTGACTGCGGATAGCTTCATAGGTTGTGTCTTAACCCCTATGCCACTAGGGAGGCCCTCCATTCATTTTTTAAACAACATATTTAATAGATGGGACATTTCAGTTTACATAATTCTCCTTGATAAGTTTCAGTAGTTTATATTTTTCAAGCAATTGGTTCATCAAACAAAGTTGCTGATTTCAAGAACACAGAGTTGCTAAAAGTATTCACTTATGATTTCTGTAATGTGGGACTGCAGTGATGTCATTTCTTTTATTCCCTGGTTAAGGGGCCTCCCTGGTGGCTTAGGAGTTAAGTCTCAGAGGCACTATCACAGCTAAGGCCTGAGTTCAATCCCCAGCTAGGGCGCTAGCCCACATATGGCTCAGCAAACCTCTCCTGACTCCCACATTAGTCCGCTCAGCAGTGGATTTCAGTCAATCTGCCTTTCTGCTCCCCACTCTGCCTCTGGCAAATCCCTCCCCCCATACACACCTCTGGCCTACACCCCAGTTTTTCTATACAAAAATAAACAAAATCTTTAAAAAAAATAAAAAAGGCCCTGATGTAGGTAATTTGTATCTTTTCTGTTTTTGTTTGTTTACCTGTTTATTACAACTAGAAGCTTAACCAATTTTATCAACCTTTCAAAGAAGTGTTTTGGCTTCATTGATTTTCTTTGTTGCTTTCTGTTTTCAACCACAATGATTGCTATTTTGTCCTCATTCTTTTCTTTTTTAGATTTTCCTGGGTTTAATGAGTTGCTCTTATTATAGTTCATTAAGGTAGAAGATTAGAGATCTATTTGTTCATTAAACAAATTTATTTATCAATTATTTACTAATTCTTTCTACCTTACTATTTACTCATATGATTCCACAAAATCTTCACTTTTAAACATTTTGAGTATGATTGAGAGATATCTGAACATCCATTGTATTGACTTCGTTTTCTCTTTATTGCAAGATGTGCAATTAGTTTTGCAATGGATTTGCAATGATTATTTTTAAAGATTTATTTATTTATTTATACAAGCACTGGGTACAGTCAGCAGTGTGGGAGGGTGAGAGAATTCACCAGAGCCAGAGCAGATAGCAGAACAGATAGACTGACGAAGTACACTGCTGAGGGGAGCAGCGGGTGGCAGGAGAAGTCTGTGAGACATGGGGTACCCTCACCCGGTGGCCGGGGATCGAACCAGCGCTGCAGAGGCTGCGGGCAGATTTGCAACCCAGCACTCAACTGCTGCACCACCGGGGATGCCCTGAAATGAATTTTTTAATGTGTAGGGCATAAGTAGCATTGACTTGATGGACCATCAAAAATTCTAGTTGCAGGTGCCAAGGAATATGCTTGTCTTATTTTTGATTTAAGATTGGTAGGTTATAAGAGCCACATTTATTTTAAAAATTAAAATTATACTTTCCCATGTGTGTTTTATGTATTGTCTAGGAAAAATGTATGGGATAAAACTAAGTTCCCTGATTAAGAGGCATGGATTAAACATCAGCTAAATGTGTTCATAGCCAGACAGTGTAAGGAATCTTAGAAGGTCCTTTAAATTTTAGGGTTATGTAGAAATTTAATTAGTCCATTTAAAAAAAAAAGTTTGATTCTCTCTATGTGAGCCTATGAATGCAGTTATAACTTCTACAATTTTTCATTTAACATTTATTTTATTTTTTATTATTTTTTAAAGATTTATTTATTTATGCATATAAGAGCTGGGGTATAGGCCAGAGGTGCAGGGGGTGAGAGGATTCACCAGAGACAGAGTAGGGAACAGAACAGGCAGATTGACCAAAGTATACTGCTGAGGGAAGCAGCGGGCGAGTCAGGAGAGGTCTGCTGTGCTATGTGGGTAGCTCCCTGGCTGGCCAGGGATTGATCTTGTGCTGCAGAGGCTGCAGATTGCTTCATAGTGCAGTGCTTAACCCCTTGTGCCACCAGGAAAGCCCCATTTTACATTTATTTTAAATAGAGAACAAGGTTGATTTGCTTATCTCTTGAAGAACCTCATCTATACATGTATAGGTACAAATACCTCATATTCTCCCTCCCATAAGTCTCCCTCTCTCTCTCTCTCTCTTTCTGTCTCTCTCTCACACACAAACACACACACACACACACATACACCCACACACAGACTCAAACAAATATCAAATGACTATGCAGAGAACATACTTAAGACAATAATAATTAAAAAATAAAAGACAGAAGCAAGCATTGCATTTAATATGACATAGCAGATCTCATATATCCTCAAATAAGCAGCTGGTGAATAGAGTCTACTTGTGTGCATGTACAAATGAGAAAGTTAGGTTAAAAGAGACTAGGGAACTTGACAAAACTAGTAGGAAGCAGTAGAGCAGGGATTCCTGCATGCTCTGCATTGAAACGCTTTCTATTTCCTTTGAAGTTGACAAAACTGTTAACTAATACTTATATTTGTAGTCTTTCACTACAAGTAAACAAAAAGAAACAACCATAAAAGTAGGTCGTTAGGGCCTCCCCTGGTGGCGCAGCAGCTGATCGCTGGGCTGCGAAGCTGCCAGCAGCCTCTGCAGTGCCAGTTCGATCCCCAGCTACCAGCAAGGGTCCCACAAGGCACGGCAGACCTCTCCTGCCGCCCACCGCTCCCCTCATCAGTGTATTTCGTCAGTCTGCCTGTTCTGTTCCCCACTCTGGCTCTGGTGAATTCTCTCACCCTCCTCCGCTGCCTAAACTCTCCAACTGAATGTTCAATAGTTGATATAGCAAATAAGCATGGTGTCCAAAATGAAATACTTGATTTTCTCCTAAAATCACTTCTTTTTTAAAAACATTTATCTTATTTACCCATTGCTTGTATAAATAAAGAAATAAATCTTAAAAAAAAAGTGGATGGAGAGTGGAATAAAATTAAATAAAAAAAAGAAAGTAGGTCTCTAGACCACTACAGTGTTAAGTCACTGCTTTCTCCAGGTCAGATTCTAAGAATGTGTAAACTGCAGCTAAGCAATGTCTTTGGGTTTTCACATTAAGGAGGATATTTACAGTCTACAAAATAGCAGGAACATTCCAATATGCTGACTAGAGTGTAGACTTTTTAATCTGCTTGTGCACTGCTGGAGTGAGAGAAAGAGATGAAAGCAAAAGACAAATAGAGCAGAGCAGAGAGGCTAACACAGAGATGCAGAACAGGAGTGAAGAACAGGGGAGAAAGGGTACGACAATGCAGTCCTTGTCAAATTTTTATGCTTTTCTTTTCCCTTTGTTAAATCTCTGAACCTTGAGTAACTCTGATATATTATACTATCTCCATTCACATCACATGAAATCCCTCCATCCCACCTCTCACCAGACACTTTGGGATGATCATTTCATCTAAGTGTGCTATTCATGGCCCAAGACGATGTGGGGGTGGCGTGAGAACAAGACAAAGAGAAAAAAAACCTTCACAACTTTCAGGCAGGCCCACCAATTTATCTAATGTTCTACATTTTTTTTCTTTTGATTGGCCAAGAACAAAGTGTTTGTAGCCAGCGCCTCACAGCCTGTCAACACTTTAATACTTCATAATTTATAAAGCAGCTTTCTTCCCCCAAAAGCTCAATTGTTTTACCGATGTCTCATTGATGCTTCACAATATTCCTTCAGGGAACTTAGGTGACAAGAATTATTATGTGTTTTACTAGTGAGAAAAAACCGAAGCAACAAGACTCTATTATCACTGCTGAGTTACAGAGAACTAGGAACTTCAGATCTGATATTGTCCCCTACCTGACTATATAGGTTATAAAGAAAGAGGGAAATGACTGAATTGTGGCATTCAAGAATTCACAGTGAAGAGAAACAGGTAAGTAGGTAGTTACCAAATTACTTCCTAAACTCTCCAACTCCAACTGGATGTTCAATAGTTGATAAAGCAAATAAGCATGGCGTCCAAAAGGAAATCCTTGATTTTCTCCTAAAATCACTTCTTTTTAAAAAAAAAAAAAAAAAAACATTTTATTTTATTTATTTTTGTGTAGAACTCGGTTGTGGGCCAGAGGTGCAGAGGGTGAGAGGATCCACCAGGGACAGAGTGGGGAGCAGGACAGGCATATTTACTGAAATATACTGCTAAGGGCAGCAGCAGGCAAGACAGGAGTGGTCTGCTGTGCCATGTGGGTTAGCTCCCTGGCTGGCTAGGAAATGAACTCATCCTGCAGTGGCTGGAGATAGCTTGATAGTGCTGTGTCTTTAATCCCTGTACCACCAGGGAGGCCTCTGTTTCTTGATTTTTCATTTTGAGGTATTGTCTATCACTTCCATCTAGAGAAGGTGAGGATTTGGCTCGGTTACCTTACCCAGTCCCCACTCAGGAAACCAATATATTTGATCCTTCCAATATATTTTTCTTAACTTTGATTATACAAGTATTTGCAGTATTCTGACTGCATATAATTACTTATAGCTGAGTCATGGCTGTTTAGTTATTGTAGATATTTATGAAACAAAATTAACCCCCTTGTTTATTAGCTATGGGCTATCCTTTAAGTACATTCAATACATTATATAGGCTCTCAGTTTTATGTTCTTAAAGAATTTTTTTTGAAGGCATCTCACCTAGTCTGAATGAAATGGTTGAACTTTAGGTTGACACAGCTATATTATTCTGGCATCTTCTTTCATTCAATATCCTGAAGATTTCCTTTTCTGCTCTTTAGTATCTGTGCTCTCTCATGGACCTCACACTTTCTCTTTCTTGAGTTATTTCTCATTTCTATGGAGTACATTCTCTAATAGCTTTTGGAAAAATCCTTACTTCTAGATGTAAGTGAATTAACAATACCTCAAAATGAAAAATATGTATCTTTTATATCTGAAAATTTCTTTATCTCTCCTTACTCCTAATTGAAAATTTAGCAGAGTATAATATTCCAGCTTTGAGATTGGAAAGCATTTCAGAGCTTTGAAAGCTCTGCATCTTTGTCTACTCATTTCCAATAATGCTGCTAAAGCCCCTGAGGCTACAGTGATACTGGTAAGTTGCCTAAAAGATTTTTGTTAATGCTATTAATGTTTTGTTAATGCTGTTAATGGTATTGGTTAATGTTATATGGCTAAAACATTTGGAAATGTTATAATAATATGCCTTGATGTATATATTATTTTCATTTACTGTGTTGGTTACTCAGAGAGTCCTTTAAGTATAATAATTTGTAAGATTTTGTTCTGAGGACTTCATTTCTTGGACACTTTCTATTCCTCTGTTTCCTCATTCTGGATATCCTTTTATTTTGGCAGTGGTACCTGCTGAACCAGTCCTCTGATTTTATTGTATTTTTATCTCTTATTTTCCATCTCTTTGTCCTTTTGCTTTATCTTCTGGGAACTATCCTCAACTTGGTTATCTAATCCTTTAGTTAATATTCTACTCCAGCAGCATCATATTTTACTTTACGTGATCATATTTTGGGGTCATTGGTGCAGTTTGTTCTATTATCAGATTGAAGATATTCATTATTTATTAAGATTTTTTTCTCCTTGCTTAGTGATGTTTCACATCAACCCATCATGTGTATCTCTAATATATAATATTATACATAATAAAGCCTAAATTTCATACCATGGAATAGAGGGTCAAAAATAATTTAGCACTGTCTCTCTAAATTCATCTCATATTATTATCACTGCTAATAGACACTCAAATGCCTTTCAAATAAATGATTGCAGCAGGATTTAAATATGTATTGATGTAACCTTGACTCCATGATTTTCTTCCATTCCACTCTTTCTCTGCTAGTGTGGACTTTTAATCTATTTCCAACTCCAAATTATCCTATCTAGCATGCAAACTGGTCTTCCTGACATATGACCTGATCATGCACTCTTTCCCTAAAGCCATTCCAACCCTTTGGTGATAGATGGAATAGTAAAGCTATCAGTTTTGTAGTCAAAGAGCTCATAAATCTGACCTCAACATAATACTCCAGCCTGTCCTATAAAAATAATTTTTGGTGGAAATGAATAGAATACTCACACATGCTTATGCAGGGAACAGGTTTAGACAGCAGAGTTATCTCCATTGGAAAAAACTAAGAAAGATGGCTTTTTATTGAAAAGGCCATTGTCTAATACTAGGAGAGAGGATATGATTGTTTCAAAATTTTTAGTGTACAAGAATATTTGCTCAAAATAGTATGAGAATCTCATTGAAAAGTGGGAAGTTGTAAGTAAGGAAGTAGAAGGGAACTGGCAGTACAAGGAGAGCTGAAGGTGACTTTAGAATTGAGACTGCACAAAGAGACAATGGGAACCCACAGCCGCATGTGTAACTCAAAACACAGCTTAGAATTAGTTTCTATATTAGAGTCCTGATTTAGTGGAAAGCAGGAAGAAAAAAAAAAAACACAAGACTAGGTATAAAGATGCTATTTGCCTAGTCACTCTTTCCCTTGTCCTAGATAGTTCTGAAATCCACCCATAGGAGTAACTTCCCTTACTTCTGCATCCCCCATTCACAGTATTATCTATCACAGTGGCTACTGAAATAGCCTATTAATTGGTTTCTACATACCCAGTCTCATCTAGCTCTAATCCACCCTTTATACAGTACTCAGAGTGATCTTAAAATCCAAATATGATCATGTCAGTCTCTTGCTGAAATCCTTTAGCTACCTCTACCAGCTCAGAAACTACAATTTTATCAGGAAGCCCTGGATCTAGGATGAGCCAGACTAAGTCTACACCATGTTTATATATTATTCTTCTCCCCTGTGCTTACCAGTCTGTTCATTTCCCTTCACCTCTCAGGAAATAGTTTAACTGACTCTATCAGTGGGAAATCTTCCCTGATCCAAAGATTACAGTAAGTCCTTGGCATATTTTCCTAAATTATCATAGAATTCTTATACTTAGCCCACATCATTGCTCTATGTTTTTAATTTAGTATCTGTCATTCCCTAGGTTGTAAGATATATGAAAGAAGAAGCTTACCTGCTATATCACATATACTTAAATAAAAATATCATTGGAATGATAACAATAGCTATTTTTTGCTTTCTTAGCACATGTACTGTGCACAGTACTCTATCAACTGCCTGAATTTATTAATGCCTGTTTGGAAATCAACAAAACTGCATTACAGAATGATTCCAGCAAAGCTTCAGAGATCATGAGTCAGTAAAGAGCAATGATTCTAGAATCAGGTCACTAGGATTGAATCCCAGCTCTGGCACCTGTTGTGAAATCTTTGGCAAGTGACAGGCAATATTACTTATCTCATAGGGTTGTCAGGAGGATTACATGAGTGAGAAGAATAAATGGAATAATCCATCACTCAAAGTATTCAATGTATATATTTGGGGTGCAGTTTAAATACCCTCTAAGTTTCAGTCACTGACCATTTATACACATCAGTTCCCAGCAGCTTGGATGGTACCTACTTGGGAACAAGATGGAAGAATTGTTACTGATACAATCATTACTTATGGTGCTGGGCCATGTATATTACATACAGAGGATAACCAGGAACTATGGTGCAAGAAATCTGAGCCCTCCTAAATGAATTGGGTATTTCACAGCATCTGGAGTTAATACACTAAAAATTGTGTTCACCAGTGCTAAAGTGAGAGGCAATATAATTTAGGATTTGGCATCCCAGGGGTGGGAGGTGTTTTATTCCTCACATACTTCTCATTTTTCAGAGTTAGATTCTATTTTAGTAGAATTGTTAAAGTAGCATGTCCACAAAATCAGATTCTTATCTGATAAGACTGAAAATAAAAATCAGCAATTCTGTGGCTATTGTCCCAGTGTATACAAGAACTCACACCCACAATGCAGCTCTACTCTCTTTCTAGTTGTGAAAACCTCACAGCAGAGTCAGTTGTGCCCTTCTATCTGCCTGGACACTGCACTGGCTCTGAAATACCTGGTAAGTGGGAAACAACCCTTCTCTGGCACCTAAGAAAGTTTATTATCTGCTCCATTAGTGTTTGGCCCAATCAAATTGAAACTACTTATAAGGACATTTTAGAGTTGCTCTTAATTTTTTTTTTATCCACAGTGCATTATTATTTTCCTATTTTAAGAAGTGTTCACTTGAGACTTACAATCTGCCAAGGTGAAGCCAGGTAGCTCTACCTGCCTGTCCACAGCCAAGTGAGAAGTAGCAGATTAAAAAAGAATAGCATGTCAAGAATAGATTTTCCTTATTCATGACTTGATTGAACAAAGAAGTGACTAATTCAAAGATACTAATCTTGAGTCTCAATATGAGTTTGCAGAGACAAACTGTACATAAAACAGGTTGAACTCTTTAAAACTGTAAGACAAAAATAGTAAAACAAAAAAAAAAAGAAAGAAAGAAAAAGGGTTATGAAAAAATGACAAACATCTACAGCTCATTTCTTTCTGCTAATTATTCCATCTGACTTCTTGACTAAGTCTGATGGTTGCTGGTGTATAAGAGAGGCCTTGAGGCTGTAAAACTCTACCTTAGACCAGCCTTGGCACTCCTGAAATAGAAATTTAAGTCTGAGCACTGGATTAAAATGGGACATTATGAGATTCATGCAAGTTTAGAGGATATCTGAGGTTGGTGTTCTATTAATAAATCTTCATGTGCCCATATTCCCCATTTCTAACTTAACAAAATGATGCTCTGCATCCCATGAAGACAGAAGAGAGTATAAGTAAATTTACCAGTCATAAAAAAGGAGGCTGCAACTGACGAATTCTACACTCAGCCAGAACACCATTCACCCATCTAAGAAGAAAAACAATGACTATTCAAGAATATAAGGAAAACACTTAAAAGATTCTAGCAAATAATGAAACAAAAATGAAAATCTTATCATGGATGAAAATGGGAAATCAGGGAATATTAGTGAACATTCTATATAAACATATCTGGCATATATTTATACAGTACATAGATAGCTATTATGCAGTATACATATAATGTATATATTATATATATTTATAATACTGCACAAGACACATGCATGTTACACATCCAAATTTGAATGCATAATGCTATATCATCTGCCAACTATATAACTGAAGTATTAAATAAGAATGTAAAATTTTTAAAATGTTAGGGGGGCAGTTGTCTATAGTAAAGGGATATAGGGGCATTGGCAGTGGGGGTGTGGTGGTGGCACCCCTCAGAGGGGGTAATGAACCTATTATTCCCCTAAAACATACACCCTCTTGTAAATCAGTGTATGTCAGTAACAAACCATGTTTTAGAAGTTGTGCAAACACACCAAAAAAATAAAAAACAAAAAGGCTATATTGAAAGGGATACTCTCACCAGTTTTAGATAGTCTACATTTCTTCTCTCATTTTGTCAACTTTGTCTCTGGTTGAAAAGAGGATTTCAATTTTATATGATCACATCAATTATTTTTCCCACAAACTGCACAGACTGTAAAATATCCCTTGTCAATATTCAAATGCTTAAGAAATTATTTCATAGTTTGTAATTTTTCATCATTCACTCCATAGCAAAATATGACTAGTTAAGATTCCAGGTTTATCTATATAGGTCATGGGTTGGTGATGTTCTATATAGAAATCCAGTGGGAAGCTATTTTCCCTTCCAATTGCATCCCACACACACATCATGAATTTTGATCTGCCATATTAAGAATCATAACTTAGTGAGGTATTATTACAAGTAAGAAAATACATTGTTCCTCATGTATGTCAAAGCAGAATAATGAAATTTTAAGTCTAAGTGGCTTATGAGAAAATCTCATAGTACCGTAGGGCCATACATGAAAAAGGCAAACAAATTTACTCATGGATGGAATGCAGAAGGCATGAGAAGGGACACGGTAGGGGGTGAAAGGGAGCAACTTGGTGAAGACTCAGGTGCAAGCTGTGTGTTCAGGTCAGTGTACAGGTGAGCCAACAGCAGATAGACTCAAAGCATTACCCCAAGAGAAGGCGAGAGAAGCAAGAAGATATCGAGGACTATCTGACCTTGCCATTTGTCCATAAACTTGCCCTGACAATGAAAATTGAATAGCAAATGATTAAACTTTCTACATTTTCAAAATTCAGACTTTCCCTTTATCTGGAAGCCCATGCCACCCCAGAAATGTACAACAATTGAGGCTAATCTAGAAGACTTCAGCATAAAAGCTGTAGAGGCTTCATTTCCCTCCATCTTCCTCTCCCCTGGTACTGAGGACTGAGTGTGCTGATGGACAGTTGAACTAAGAAGGAAACATCTTGGCAGTTTCTCAATTTTTCCAGAATTTTCTTCCATCTCTCCTCCCCATTCAGAGGAATGTCATCTCTTCTGAATGGAAAGGGGTACTTAACTGCACAGTCTTCCTGTATGGGGTGTAGGGGAGAATCTATTATACCTGGACCACACTTATAGAGCACCCAAGTCTCAGATTGGATCACTTTGTTCTATGGTTAGTTACCCAGTGATAATCTCCCCTAAAAATAAGGATTTTCTATGATATCTGCAATGAAGTGTAAAGAGACAAAAATGCATGGGCAAAAACCACATACCTCAAGTAGTCCACAGACCATTTAATTATTATCTAGCCACATTCTATGTTGGATCTTTGCATCATGATAAACAAACTGTACTTTTACACAATGTTCTTCTCCCCCATAGCAAAGGTGAAGAAAGAATCACTCTCCAAACTCCATGGTTCAGAAAAGTTATTTCCATATACAAATCTAATAAATAGTGCTATGGGTGTCAGGTTTGCCCCAAGGCCCCCAACCATGTAACTGCTCCTCAGTGCTGGGTACAGAGCAGATTTTCTCTAAGCATGACCTTCAAGAAGATAATATGTGTGGCGATAGACTTATACTTTGGAATAGACAAGTCTATGTTACAGTAAGTTATGTTGTCATTACAGGAAATGGTGCCCTATGTAACATATTCTTTGTACTTTTCATTTAAATATAATTCAAATAAAATTGGATGAACCTCCACTTAGTCTCAAAAAATAGTCACAGATGTGGCATTTAGAAAATGAAAAAATTAAGATAGGAAAATTAAATGACTTGTCTAGAAAACTGGGTTGAAAGTAAAATTTCAAAGCTGGTGAGTAATAATAACTTGGGAACATTCGTATTAAATCATTTGGCTATTCTTGGGATATGAGATGGAGAAACTCCAAAGTAAGTCTGCATAATGACCACATTTAATGTGACACAAATAGAAAAAGATAATGCTTCCTATATTTTTAATTTTTTTTTCTTTTTTCAGTTTGTAAAATACCTACAATAAAGAAAAGTGGGTAATTTGATATTAATAGACAAAAGTAGACAGATTTTGGCACAAACATTATGAACTTCCACAATATGTTTATTTCTCTATTATGTTGTCCTTTCATATATATTAACCAGCATTAAAAGAGTTCAACAATATTTACTTAAGTATCTAGTCAAAAACTGCCATGATGACGTCTTCAAAAAGTATATTATTTAAAACTAATATAACAATAATATGGTGACAATTTAATGAATCCATTTTGGGGGAATAAAGATGTTTAAAAAATATCAAAACAGAATTGTAAGAACTTTTGAAACAGGGATCAATTACCATCTATATAACCAATTCACTTCTTCTATCCAAATTCTGGGCCCAACACTATCCTAATCAGACTAGAAGAATTCCACAAAGGAGATGCTGTGACGTCTTACAGAACCTTCTAGCAAAGTTAATTGGTTGAGGCCATCAACATGCTGGCACCCCCTGGTGGTGCAAGGGGTTAAGTCTCAGCACTATCAAGCTATCACCAGCCACTATGGCATGAATTCAATGGCATGAATTCAATCCCCAGCCAGGGAGCTAATCCAAATGGTTTAGCAGACCTCTCCTATGTCTCCCGCTGCTTCCCTCAGCAGTGTATTTCTATCAACGCTCCTGTTCTGCTATCCACTCTGTCTCTGGTGAATCCTCTTACCCCCCACACACACCTATGGCCTATACCCCAGATCTTGTATGCACAAATAAATAAATCTTATAAAAAAATCAAATGCCACTGAAAGTTGTTTGCAGAAACAGCAAATAATCTTAGAACATTCTACGTGGCGCTCTATATGAAATATCTTCTGTACTTTCTGACTTAGTTGCACTTATATATGCATATAGGGTACTTTTATCTCAAAAATTCTTCGAGCCACCTCAGATTGTATCTTCTGAAATTAAAAATGAATGAGAGAGAAGCCACAATGTAATAAAACTTTCACTGCAAAACAAGAATATAAAATATAATTGCACATTAAAAAACTGCGTTTTCTAGAAATAAATGGAAAATAAAGCACCATGACTTTGCACAGACAGGTATGTTAACTGACACTTAAAATTCATTAAAGTTAATTATGTCTTTAAGCCTAAAAATCTGCCTTGTCAATAGATTTTTTTTTAGGATTTATTTATGCATACAAGAACTGGGGTGTAGGCCAGAGGTGCGGGGGGGTAAGAGAATTCACCAGAGACACAGTGGGGAGCAGAATAGGTGGACTGACGAAAATACACTGCTGAGGGGAGCAGCAGTAGAGACAGGAGAGGTCTGCTGTGCCATGAGGGCTAGCTCCCTGGCCAGGGATCAAACTCATGTCGAAGTTCATGTCTCAGTGACTGGCAATAGTTTTATGATGCTGAGACTTTAACTCCTGCGCCTTCAGGGAAGCCTTCAATAGGTTTATTTGTGTGTGTGTGTGTGTGTGTGTGTGCGTGAAATCTACTAAGTATCAGCATTGTGATGTAGACAAAATATGCAAGATATGGCTCTAATCCCAAAAGCAAGACCAATAGCAACAACTGTAAATAACTATGTAACAAATAGAAAATATTGGCAAACAACAAGAGCAATACAAAAGTTCTATAAGAAAAAAAAAAAAAGAGGATGCAATGGATACCACAACAGAGGTAAAGTTCAGTTGCATCTCGAAGACCAGGTAAGATTTCACCAAAACAGAAAGAATCGCAAATGTGCCTCTGGTCTAAGGGAATCTGAGCAAATGCACAAAGAATTCAAAATAGAAGAGATACTCTCTAAAACCATCAAGAAGGCAATGAACAGCAAGAAAGATTTATATTTCTATCTCTTTAATTTTTTTTGCTTAAATTTTAAGAGTTTTCATATGGTAGTTAACAACCAGTTAGGCCAAACTTTAAATTCTGGAAATGATCATGTAAATTATTCTGTGACATGCCCTGGTGATAGGGCATTTGGAAATTTCTATCAATGTCTCACGATTTTCCAAATTAACATCTCTTCTCATCTGTTTCATTTTGTAATTTCCATTTTTGTCCTTTGAGATAGTCCTCAGCCTCAAATCTAAATGGCGGAAGCATCATGTTTATAAATGGTCATACTACCCCTTTACAACTTAAAGAGAAAAAAAAAAAAAAACTGAAGCCAAGCAAGTAGATATAGAGTGTTCATCCCACCGGCCACTGCCAAACAGACCACCAACATTTTGAGGTTCACAGTAACTATTGTCTTGACCCTAAGCTTTGGACTGTTAAAGAAGTTACACGTTGAATGTTCTGAATGAAGCTAAATGTCTTTATTCACCATTCCCAGCCTAGACCTGTATCTGTTCCTAAAAACCTCTGATGGATAATGGTCAGCTCAGTCATATTAAAAAACACCATCATTATGCTTCAAAAATCATGAAATCAAGAGAATAATAAGATCTTGACAGTTTTCATAAGCATAATAATAGGATGTTAAAACTGTAACCTTTACTATTTCAATTTCAACCAAAACCCCAAAAGTTAAGAATAATCTGACAGATGCTAAGAATACCCTGTTCTATAGCAAGGATAAGCAACTTTTTCTGAAAAGGACTAGAGAGTAAATCATTTAGGCCTGGCCTCTCATGGGGTACCCATCCCAGCCGTGCCACAGCCAGCAAGCCAATGAATGGGTGTGGTCATATTTCAATAAACATAGGATATGTGGTCATATTTCAACAAAAGTAGGATTTCATATCATTTTCACCTGTGGCAAAACATCATTCTTTTGATTTTGTGTTCCACTGTTTGAAAGTATAAAATCATCTTAGAGCACGAGTCCAACAACAAAATCAGGAACCAGTTAATGTGGTCAGTGCTGAAGTGTGGAAACCTCTGTTATATAAGGAGGTGCTAGGCCACCTCTGTAGGATCAGCTAAGAGCTTTCTTAAAAAAAAAAAAAAAAACAAAATGAGCAGAATGTGTGATGTCCCTGTTCTAGAATAGGTCATATGAAGATAGAATCTAGAATGGAATATGACAGCAGTTTCACAGCATGGGAAATGTAGATAATCCTTAAAGAAAGAAAAAAAAAAACTTTTGAAGAACTGTGGTATTTTTCCCTTCTTTTGCCTCTTCAGAGCTTTTTCTTACCTGAAGGCAAGAAAAAATTTGGAAAGTTAAAGCAGCTCAGCAAAAAAGAAAAAAGAAATTCTTAAGAGAGTTTTCAGGATGTGATGGTGTTTCTCTCCACTCAGCACTGGGGGAGTGCAAATGCTTCCTCACCCCTGGGTACCGCTCACCTGAAGTCTGACTTGAGAGGCAGAGTCAGCAGAGCTGCCTGAGAGAGGGGTACACTTTCATCTGTGGGGAAGCAGGGATGCAGGAGGTTTTGTCTGGGATGAGAGGGACCCTGTGCAAATTCATTTTAAAGGGCTACTACCCACAAAAATTGCCCAAAACAGTGCAGACCCCAACAGAGAAAATTGGTGTGGGTTCCAATTTCAGATGTCAAGGGGTTGGGTATCTGTGGTGAGTTTGAAAGCTCTGAAGACAAAACCTTATCTTGTCCCCCAAGGAAGCAGCAGCTGGAGTTCTACAGAAGAAGTGGTTTAGAAAACTATGAAATACCCAATGAGAAAGTCAGAGAAGGTCCACCTTAAGAGACATCTAAAGACAGGAGCCTCCCAAGTGGATTAAAGAGTTAAGTCTCAGCACCATGAAGCTAATAGACACTACAGAAGGAGATCAATCCCAGGACAGGGAGGTGACCCACATGGCACAGCAGACCTCTCCTGACTTGCCCGCTGCTCCCCTCAGCAGCATATTTCAGTAGATACGCCTATTCTGCTCCCTGCTCTGTCTCTGGTGAGTCCTCTCACTCCCCCATACCTCTGGCCTGTACCCCCAGATCTTGTGTGCATAATTATTTTTTTAAGATTGATTAATTGATTAATTGATTGATTTATACAAGCACTGGGTACAGTCAGAAGCATGGGAGGGTGAGAGAATTCACCAGAGCCAGAGCGGGGAACAGAACAGGCAGACTGACGAAGTACACTGCTGAGGGGAGCAGCGGGCACGACAGGAGAGGTCTATGAGCCATGTGGGACCCTCACCGGCGCTGGGGATCGAACCTGCTCTGCAGAGGCTGCGGGCAGCTTCTCATCCCAGCGCTAAACAACTGCGCCACCAGAGGAGGCCCAAATAAATTTTTTTAAAAAAGAGAAATAACCAAAGACAGGTCACACTGTGACTGGCACCTCAGCTTACACTTCTTTCCCCTAAATTGCTTGTCTTAGCGAGAAGTACAGGGAAGAAAGGAACAAATCAAAAAAAAAAAAAAAATGACAAACTCTCCCCCTTTCTAGCTTCCCCCCTAAAACCCACATAAGATTGGAATGCCATGATTAAGTTCTCTGATACCCCTGGTAGCAATATCTTAACCCTAGTGAGGCCATCTTGGAGTCCAAAAGGAACTGGAGAACTTTTTTCTAAAAAGGCCACAATCACTTTGTGATTTCACCCAAGGACATAGGATTATTTGGCATAAAAAGAGTATGTATGCTTAGAGTAGATCTTAGCAGGATATGACAGAAAATAATAAATTTAGTTTCTGCTTACTCCTATTTATGCTATCTTGCCCCCCCACACACACAAAAAAAAAAAAGAAAGAAAGAATCAGGAGTCATATTTGGCAATCTTCTATTATTTTTTCATTTGTATTTTTCTAATCCTTTAGAATAGACATTCAATGGGTGGATTTTATGAAAGCAAAGAAAAAATTATTAAATTATGTACACATTCCTACACCTTTATTGCATTTTAGTTTCATGTTTACATAATATGTTCCATTTGCCTTTGGTAGAACACACTGATTATTTCAGAAGTAATTTCAATATTCTCTTAAGTAAAAGTGATAAAAGAATCTAATGAATTTCTCATAACAGCCCATTTTTCAAAGGTGAATGTAATATCATCAAATATTTATTATTTTGAACTTTACAGATCAAAAATGAATCAGGCAGAAATGAATCCTCCCTCACTTAGCATTACATATGGGAAAAATATGTAGTATTTTTCAGATCGGCTTTTGACAAGATTTTCAAGCTGTTAGATTTATAGTAAAATATAAATCTGGGAGTGGGTTGCAAAAGGCACAATTAACGTGGCATTCACATTTTTCTTTATTTCAAGAAGTGGTTAAGATGCAAGCATTCTTACCGTTTCTAAGAAAGCAAGGGTTTATAGCAGGGATCCCTTCATAAGTTACCTTTCAAGAAAGATTAACCTGCTCGTACTATCCAAGTTAACAAGCAGGATTCAATTCATCACTAACTATACTAAGTCAAATATAATGAACAATTTCTACGCCTGGGATAGGTGAACATATAATACATCTTCTAAATCAGAGCAAAAGATGGATACTACTACTCATCTGAGGTATCATGCGTTTGCAAATGGGCCATGCTAGATAAACAGCACACAGTATGGCTACAAATGACAGGCCATTAATAAGTTTCCAAAATGACTTTTAAACAACCCACAACTGGGCCTCCCCTGGTGGTGCAGCAGTTGAGCACTGGGCTCCGAGGCTGCCCGCAGCCTCTGCAGCACCGGTTCAATCCCTGGCCACCGGCGAGGGTCCCACATGGTGCGCAGACCTCTCCTGCTGCCTGCTGCTCCCCTCAGCAGTGTATTTCGTCAGTCTGCCTGTTCTGTTCCCTGCTCTGGTGAATTCTCTCACATTCCCGAGCTTCTGACTGTACCCAGTGCTTGCATAAATAAATAAATAAATCTTTAAAAAAAAGCATAGTTTAAAAAATAAATAAATAACCCACAACCTATCAATTTATTCATAAGTATCTTCAGAATTTACAGGATAACTATCATTGAACAACACAGGTTAGAACTTCACAGGCTGACTTATACATGCATTTTATTGTAAACAGATGTCAACTTAAGGTCCTTCCTGGTGGCACAGGTGTTAAAGACAGCGCTATCAAACTATCACCGGCTACTGCAGCATGAGCTCCATCCCCGGCCAGTCAGGGAGCTACCCACATGGTGCAGCAGACCTGTCTCACCTGCTGCTCCCCTCAGCAGTGTATTTCAGTCAATCTGCCTGTTCTACCCCACCCTCTCTGGTGACTCCTCTTACCCACCACACCTCTGGTCTACACCCAAGTTCTTGTATGCATAAATAAAGTAACAAAACAAAAGCAGATGTCAACTTAAGATATTGATACATGCAATCCTATACTGTGAATGCATTTTTTCTTAAGATTTTCTTAATAGAATTTTCTTTTCTCTAGCTTGCTTTATTGTAAGAATATATATCACACCTACACAAAATATGTCTGGATCAGCTCTTCCTTATCAGTAAGGCTTTCAGTTAACAGCAGGGTATAAGCAGTTCAATTTCGGGAACAGGTAATATGCATCAACAGGTATATGCAAATTTTTAACTGCTCCCCTAAGCCCCAACATTATTCACGTGTCCACTGTAATTTTATTATACACAGATTTCCAAGCAAAAAAGTGTGGACTTCGACAGTGCTGTCTTACACTGTCTCATCACAGGCATATTTCACCTTGACAAACCTTGTTTTGAGTTGATTGCCTTTCGCAACTCAGATCTCCGAACAAATAGCAAGAACTTCATGATGTGGGTTACTGCTGCTTTTTAATTTCCATAATGGGTATCAGTAAATATCGAGGAGGTAGGAGGGGAACAGAGTACTTCTGGCAAGGGTAAGGGAGCTATGCTACCCTGGCAGTTTTTCATTTTACTAGATGACTTGGGATTTGGGAAATTAAACATTTCAAAGATGAAAAGGGCTTGGGAAAATGATTTAATAATCATTACAATAATTTCCACAACCTACTTCACAGCAAGATGTAGGTCTCATTAAATTCAGTCACAGATGAGTGAGCTGGAAAAATGTGACTTAGCACCCAGAACAAAGGTGACTTGCTGAAGTTATAAGCAAACAGAGTAAAAATACTTTTCATCAGTTTTGAGTGAACAAAGACAATGAGACAAAAATCCTTGAATTGAATTGTGTCTAATTAGTTAATAGGTGTGTTAGAGGGCAATGTTACCAATTTGTTGATATAAATGGTTTTCCCATTTTCTCCCTTGCGGAAGGCCTTTCTTTATTACTTGTGAACTTTTGAAATTACCCCCAAGACTCAAAGTGGTTTGAACTCAGCAGGAAATCACCATTGTGAACAGACTCCTGGAACTGATCTATCGCTTGTCTGAGAAATTCAGGATCCTGTAAACTGGGTGAAGGGGAGCGGCAGGTCTTTGCTAACCCATGATCTGAGCACTGTGAATGAGCATTTTTTCCTGGAGATACTCCCTAACATCAGTGGGCTCCTCACCTCCCGCTCCCATTACCTCCCTAAATTTTAATAGTAATTAAGAGAAATGTTCACTCCCTAATACCATCCCTTTGATTTGACCCATTCACCACTGCCTCTCATTTTCAATCCTTCATTAACCTTAAGTCCACTCCATCAGAAAACACGTGATGCTACTCAACAAGAAGTCAAGACTCCATGATTCTTCCCTCTGGGGTCTTCTTACCCCCAATGCCCAGAGCCTGCAACCACATACAAGCTTTTCCCATCAATATCAATGGAACAAACAGAAACTCTTAATTCTGTTACCATTTTCATCTCCCTCTCCCTCCTCTGATCAGAAAAAAACAACATTTTTTCCACTACTCTTCATTCCCTTGAAATTACACTTATACCATCACTGCTCTTCCAAAAATGTCTCTTGTCCTACTATCTAATAACTATTCATTCATTCACTATATTAGTCATTCATTCATTCACTCATTCCTCAATCCATTGTTGTGAATGTGAAATATTTTCCTTGGCATCTAAAACAGAATGCTCTATTGATTATTTTTTAATCGCACTGGCTATTGCTCAGATTCCCTGTCCTTACAGAGGCAGCTCCACAAAAAGGGGAGGAGCATCAGGCACAGTGAATGGGCACCATCTCTCTTGCTCCAGGAACATGCAGCAGCCTTGGAATACAAGTCGCAGCATGCCATGTGGCTGTCCTGAGCAGGGTTGCTACTGGGAAGGAGAGGTGGAGCCAAATGGCCAGGTAAAGCTATATAACACAACGATAGGTGGGCATGAGGAAGAGTTCTCTCCTTCCTGCCATCCAACTTATCCCCTGGTTACTTCTGGGAAGAAGACATGGATTGAGATGTGATGGAGAAACATGTGGAGACACTTAGAAGAGACAGATGGATGAGACACAGGTGAACAGACTGACAATGACAGTAGTTATCTAGATGTGGTATCTTCCTTAGTCTCCACTTTCTGGGTCCTGTCCAACTAGGCCTCTTTGCTGAGATTTAAGTCTGTATATTATGCTTCTACCTGGATGCAGGATCCCAGAGACTGAAACTCAACATATCATAACTAAACTCATTTGTTTCCCCCAAGACCTATAATCACTATCTCAGGATTATCTTAACAAATAGTCCTTCTGTGAAGTTAGACACCTATGAGTTCTCCTGTCACTCATTGTCTCCACAAATATAAGAGGAATTTTGTATTTTTTCATTTTTTTTTATTGATCCAGTCCTAGTTAATGCTGCCTTAGTCGAGGACATGGTCATCTTCCACTTGGATTAAGAAACAGGATGGAGGGGCCTCCCCGGTGGCGCAGCAGTTGAGCGCTGGGTTGCGAAGCTGCCCGCAGCCTCTGCAGCGCCAGTTTGATCCCCGGCTGCTCCCTGGAGGAGGGTCCCACATGGCGCGCAGATCTCTCCTGCCGCCCGCTCCTCCCCGCTCTGGCTCTGGTGAATTCTCTCACCCTCCCACGCTTCTGACTGTCCCCAGTGCTTGTATAAATAAATAAATAAATCTTAAAAAAAATAAATGAAAGATTATACCTTTAAAAAATATTAAAAAAAAAAAGAAACAGGATGGAATATACAACTCTAACCTTGCTCTTTTCTCAACAGCTTTTCTGATGGAAAAGAAGAAAAAAAGAGAATCAAATAGAAATAATACCAGCCACCCTCCATCTTGTACGCAGGGGCTAGTCAGGGTTCTGAAATTATACCAAATTCTACTTACGAGTGCTTCTCTAGAGTGATAAAGTCAGGGGATGGTTCCCTGCTGCCTGTACTACCTCAATAGCAAACACAAGACTGAGTAACCCCGTTTTGGCTTTGTCTCTGTTAGAATATAGGTCATCTATCTGTATTTCCTTTGTCATCCATGCAACACTGGTGCTGGTTTACCCCTGAGACATCTGGGCAAGCTCTGGGCATGACAACACAACATAAAATTGTCCCCCTAGCTATGTTTCCTACAGAGAATTTTAGAGTTCTCTAGAACTGATTTTAAAATAGAGAGCAAGTCTTTGTTTTGCCTTTTCATGAATTATTAAGTTGACAAGAAGGAAGGAAATGGCAGAAGAAAGGGAATACAAAGGATTAAAATCATATAAAGATCCAGGAGGAAGCAAGGATGCATGTGGAGGTGTGAAGTATGAGAACCATTTGGAGAGAGATATGAACATAATGCATTTTTTATTTTCAAAAAAATCTTTGAAAATTCTAAGAGGCTGCAATAGTGGCAGGAGCACTATCACCACTTACTGAATGGCTCCTGTGTTGAAAAATTTGTTCAAGGGAATCTGCACCTGTATTAAATCCAGCTGTTCTAAATTATTATAAGCCGGCTGATATATTACTGGGAGACAAATAAGAATTGGAAATAAACCATTGGGAATATAAGAATTAGGTAATGGTGATCCTTTTAAAGGCTTCAGAATTGATATTTCTCTATAGCTGTCATTGTCTCTTAAATACAATTGGAAATACAGTAAAGTCCTCTAGAAATCCTTCCTAAGGCTTGGAGGACAAAAATAGATGTTCGCCTTGCTGATGCAAGAGGGAAGTAATGTGAAAGTTTAAAAACGGAGTTTGGCATACTACTGTCACCATGAAATTCTAGCCTACTCTGAGTTTGAACTACAAAAATCAAGTATCTCTCAGAAAGGGGTATGAGTGTCCTCATAATCCAACAGAAGAGACACTTAGAAAGGTGCAGGTCAGGACTGAGTCTGGACTATCAGATACAAATGAAGAAAGCTCTCAATGCTTTAGTTTCACTGAAGGGAAATAATAAAAAACTTCACAAAATTTAAAATGAGGATTCAAATACACAAAACTATGTGATGCTGACTGCTATATTCCCTGGCTTTATCCTTAGTCTCTTGTGCACAAAGTGAGGACAAGAGTATTTGAAAAAGTTGACAAGAATCAGACAGCTGCTAAGAATATGGCTGCAGACTATCTTGGATGATGGCAAAAGCTATTCATACCACTTCCAAGATGGAGTCTGGAAGGAAGAAGAAAGGCTACATCAGATATTGAGATGACAGCTATCATTACATACACTAATTTATATATGAGTGTCTTCATTGGTGACCATTTCTTGGTTCCTAGAGGAAAATTCTCCATTTTCCAAGGTCAAATCCTGCCCACACATAATTTTTACCTGACGTTTTAAAAATTAATCTAAAATTTGAAAGTTAGGTGACTATATATAAAATTCCAGGCCATACACTTTTCTTAAAAAATAATTAAGTCTGACAAGTCAGGGCTGTCATTCCTACCTGCAAACCATCTCTGGACCTAGGAGTAGCTCTGCCATTACCACAATAGGAAGTCTCCATCTGACATCCCATCCTTGACAGATCACTTGTCAGATCTCCATAGGACTGGAATTTGTCTCAACTTATTGACTGTCTTTGAACATCCTACCTCCAGACTTCATGAACTCTTAAATTATATCCAGTGTTGTCCTAACTTTGGGCTAAACGTATTTTAAAGTATGAGGGAGAAGGTCTCCTTGGTGGCGCAGGGTGTAGGGACGCAACCTATGAAGCTATCCGCAGCCACTGAACATGAGTTCGATCCCCCAGGCGACCAGGGAGCAACCCACATGGCACAGTAGACCTCTCCTGACTCACCTGTTGCTCCCCTCAGCAGTGTATTTCTGTCAATCTGCCTGTTCTGCTCCCCACTCTGTCTCTGGTGAATCCTCTCACCCCCCACGCCTCTGGCCAGTACCCCACCTCTTGTATGTATAAATAAATAAATCTTAAAAAATAAATAACATATGGGGAGGGGTCATGATAAAGCTAGACAAATAGAATAGAAATAGCCACCTATTCCTAATGTAAGGGGGACTATTTGTTTAGGAAGCAACTGGACAAGAGATGACATGTGAATACCAGCAAGTTCCACTGTGAACAGTGCACTTGATTCTGCTGATTGAATGTTAAGAGCCACAAGACTATTTATTAATGTAGAGCAAGCTTCTAGGAGCTTTGTTTGTGGCCCACGGAGGCGTCACCAACCCTGTAACCCACCACATAGTCTCTGGTTTTTTAGAAGAAAAATTCTTTTCATATCCTACAGCATTCTCACCGCCCCCGGGAAAAATAATCCTCCAGCAGTTAGGAAGGAATGACTATTTTTAAATGAAGTGATTTTGAAAACACAATCATGATCTTCAGTTTTGTTGGGAATGGCATAAGAAATAATAGAGAAAAGCTGTTATGATCGTTTGAGTTTCTGTCTATATGTTTAGAACTATAAGGACAAATTAAATTAGGAAATTAAACAGACATCTATAAAATCATGCTATAGAAATAGTATTGATTTTATATTCATACATAAGAAAGACCATTAAGAAACTGACATCCATTTTATGCTAGACATATTCTTTAAAAACTGTCATATCTTTGGGATTTGGATTTTCTGCTTTGTATCAAATGAATGAATTATTGATATCTCCTAGCAACTGTATTTCCTTTTATCTTACTTAGCTTTTGTCACAGCAAAATACCAAACTTAGTCTACCTTCACAGAAAGGGAGAAATGGTTCAAATTTATTCCCTGGGATTATACTAATTTTGGCCAACACTATGCATTTGCTTTTGTAAAGTAATAATTTACAAAAATTTCTGTCAGTAAAAGGTAATAATGAATTATTCCTGCTCTCATATTTATATATTAATATTTCTATCACAGAGATTCAGACTCATTAGTTATACTCATTGATAATCTCCAAAAAGGTGGGTGATCCAATACTTTATTTAAAATATTGGATAATTTTTAAGACCAGCAATATAGATTACTTTTTTTTAATACTGGTTTTTGCTTCTAATGTATTTTTAGGATATCAAGTGTCTTAAAACTTAAGATACACACACACAGAGGAAGGTTTTGAAGAAGAAAGTAAGACAATCATGCCAGAAGCATTCACAGAACTATACTAGACAGGGTAGGAGGTTTAATCTCTACGGGAACAACACTCTGGAATACCCTGGACCAAGTATAACCACAGATCTGTCTTGCAAATAGAAAAACTTCAAAATTTCATAAAACAGAGAAACTAAAAAGTAGGTCAGTTGTCAGTAATAATTTTTCAACACAAGAATATAACTATTTTACAATTTGTTTTAGGTTTCCTTTGAAGTTAATAGTGAGCAAAATAGAGTAAGTTTGAATGTAGAATCAGCACATTGCCTTTGTTAACACAGAGGATTTGTAGTACAAAGGAAATTAATGAGTCTTTTAAACTAACACAATTTTATGTTTTGCTTTGAACATGGAGTCGCATTGAAAGACAACGTTTGTGCTAAACTGGTAAAAACAAGAAAGACACAGCAAGTAGCAGAGTTTCTGTAGTTCAAAGAAATTCCACTGGGAATGTGCTTCAGAACAGAAAAATCCCTATTCCTCATTACCCATGTCTAGCAGCAAGCCATATTATTTGGGAGAGTGGAGAGCAGGGTGCACACCAGTGCAGCAAAGAAGGAAGATAGCTTTCTTACTTTTGAAAGAATATTACAGTCTGACACATGGCCATGAATCACATGGTGAATAGGGTCCAGGGGCCTAGGTACCCCTAGAGGCTCTCACAGTTCTTGTCTCAGCACGGAAAGAATTCAACATTGAAACCAAAGTTAGGCTGCAAAACAAGAAATTTATTGGTAGATAAGAGGAGGGGCAGGAGGCTCTCTGAGCAGAGAAGGTCCCGAATGGGTTGCCACTGAGGGAAAAGAAGCAGGTTTTTACATGGGAATAGGGGGCAAAGTTTAGGGCGTCCTGGCATTGTGTCTCTGGCTGATTGCCTGGGTCTCCTAGGTTACAGAGACACGTTGAGTTTCCCAGTTATCTGGCCTGTCTTCCCAGAAACAGCTTTGATCTGTTGCTTTAGCACTGTGTTGGTATTCTGAACATTCATTTTTAATTGGCTTGGGGGCACCCAGACTCCAAATGATTGTTTCTCAGTCAGACTGATAAATGGACTTGGGACACCTGAATTTGGGGGCACCTCCTGGTTGCAACCCACTGTTCCTTATTCAGACTGGTAAATGATCCTGGGTGCTTGGGGCTTGGGGCACCCTGTTCCATACTGACTACCTGTACCCTAACTTCCTCATTCAATACCACTGCACTATCCTTAATATAGTCATATCACTACACATCACCATCTTGTTTTCCAATAGCTTCACTGTTGATCTTCTCATTGGTTATTAACAAAGTCCATAGGCTATGTCAGTTACATAACAAATACATCAATTCCCCAGCTCAGTAGTAGGAGCATATCTCTCCTCACAAAATTGATGTGTTCAGACAAGACAATGAACTGTGTCCTATTACAGCCCTTTGTGATCACAGGCACAACCCACCCCATATAAAAGTTATGTTTATACTAGACCTCAGTCTATTAGGTGTGCAATAACATTATGCCTAAAATATATATACACATTCCCTAATATTAAAACACTTTATTGCTAGCAAATACTAATTATTATCTGACCTTTCAGTGAATTGCAATTTTTTTGGCTCATGAGGGTCTTGGCTCCATGCAAATGTTTGCTGTCCAGTCAGGGTGTTGGTCACTGAAGGCTGGGGTGGTTGTAACAATTGCTGACTCTAGAACAATACTGTTTGCAGCATAGATTTAGCCTTCCTTTTACAAAAGACTCCTACGCAGCATGTGATGTTGTTTGATAGCCTTTTATCCATGGCAGAACTTCTTTCAAAACTGGAGTCAGTTCTTTCAAACCTTGCCAGTGCTTTATCAACTTACTTCATGCAACATGCTAATAAGATAAATATTCTAAATCCTTTGCTGTCATGTCAACATACTGTTCACAGTATCTTCACCAGGAGTAGATTCCATATGAAGAAATCACTTTATCTGCTCATCCAAAAGAAGCATTCACGTTTGATGAGGAGATTGCAACATTTCATGTTCCCTTTCTCATTCTTTTTCTTTTATTTCTTTTTTTTTTAAGATTTATTTATTTATTTATACAAGCACTAGGTACAGTCAGAAGCTTGGGAGGGTGAGAGAATTCACCAGAGCCAGAGCGGGGAACAGAACAGGCAGACCAACCAAGTACACTGCTGAGGGGAGCAGCGGGCGGCAGGAGAGGTCTGCACGCCATGTGGGACCCTCGCCAGTGGCTGGGGATCGAAACAGGTTCTGCAGAGGCTGTGTGCAGCTTTGCAACCCAAAGCTCAACCACTGCGCCACCAGGGAGGCCCTTCTTTCTCTTTCATTTCCATCACATCTACAGGTATCTTTTCCACTGAAGTCTGGAACACCTCAAAAGCGTCCATGAAGGCTGAAATCAACATCTTCTCTTGGCCAAACTCTCAAACTACACCAACATATGACTAATTGCAATAGTGCTCATCTAATTTATCAGGACACTGTGGTTTATTGAATTATCTTCTATGCAAACCAGTGATGAGCTATTTCTATTCAATTTTACATCAAATCTTTTTTTCCCTCAATAAAGTATTTGGCTTTATTTATAACCTGTTACCATATATTTTGATGTTGTATTTTAGAATCACCTAGAGAAAATAATACTAATGTCCATGGCTCCATCCCCAGAGAGTCTGATCTAATGGGTATTCTTGATATCCATTAACTGGTACCTCATTCCTCCTGAATATTGACATTTGGAATTAAATCTCATGGCAACTTTCCTGCAGAGGACACGATAGGACTCAGGCACCTTAATTGTCTTAAAAGCACCAAAGTTCATAATGCTGCAGTCTCTGTTGTCACCCCCTCTAAAAGGGTTACACTTGCTTAGAGCTTTTTATAGGTGACCATAATAACAATAACTTTTATTAACAACAGAAACAGGTATTGTCAAGCAGCTACAATGAGCCAGAAATGGATGTCTCCTCTTCATTGTCAGACCAATTTCTCACACAAACTTCACTCATCAAGGGGCAATTTGTTGTGAAAACTCATTCCCTGCACACCACGGATAACACTAGATCAACCCTAAGTTGAAATCTACCAAGCTTCAGGATTAGAGCAGAGAGGCTTGACATTGAGAACATCAAACAATAACTAAAAAGTTTGAGGTAATAACCCAGACAGTCCTAATATTCTAGGATCCCTTATTTTAATTCACTTTTTTCTCCCCAGTGTTTTCTGCTTTGTTGTTCAATTTTCTCCCAAAGACGAATAGAGTAGAAGGTGAGGAGCAAGATTCCTTCTAGGTTTCCTTCAGTGATTTTCTGCAAAGGGCAAAACACCTACTTTCTCATACCACAGGGACAAGTTAATTCATACAGCATTCAAGGACTTCATATATGAGGTTCATTGAGTAGGATGCTGCTGTTGACATATTCCAATGATGTGCTTTCCCCAGGAAGGGGTGATTCTGAAAACATGAGTTACCTCAAAACACATGGATTGTCACAGTTATGGGGCTGCCACGTAGTATCGGGTACAGCACAACACATGATTAATTTTGACTAAGTTCCTCAACTGCCCCTTAAAATCTCCAGTGACAGGAAATGAACCCCCTAGTTTATGAGGTGACATATTTCATCTTCCAAGAGCTCTATAGAATACCTTTTACTTATTCTGAGGATACATCCAGCTGCCTTAACTAGCAATGTTGATCCTCACACTTCCTCTTCAGAAGCATCCTGACTAAATCCAATTTTCAATAATACTTGAAGATGGTATCATCTTCCATTACTATGTCTTTATTTTATGAGCTTCAGTAAGTTCTTTTCCATAGCTGCTAAGAGGCATTAAAATGATCTCCAGACAGTAAATAATCTCAGTCAACTTTGCTTCCTCATGCCCCACAGTGCCATTCATTCCTCCTTAAAATGGGATCCCAGAGCAAATACAAAAAAGGACATTGCATAATGAGGGCAAGTTCAATTCAGAAACATTCAAACATCAAAATTTGTTTTAAGAACTGCTACAAAAAATGTTAACAATTTTCTCAGGGACGATGCTTTCTCAGTTGGTATTTCTTGCCTTTGTGGCAAAAGAAGAGACTTGCAGAAAACTTGGAGGCTTCTCCCCTGGTGACAGGGCCAAGAAGTCTAAACGACCTTAACATAGAGGAAAATATGGGAGTCACTGTTTTTCTTTACAATTTAATTAAATTGTATAATAAGTCTATGCCTGCAAACTGGGGGTCTTGTGTTAAAATACTTCATCTACAGGCCATAACTTTTTATTATTCTTTCAAGTATCACTCAATAAGAAGGATATTGTTTAGTGTTGTTTCTAAATTCTCACATCAATTGTTGGATTTAGAACCACAGAGGTCTGGATGAGAAAAAAGACTTTTTTGAAACTTTGATTGAATACTCTCATCAGAAATGAAATAGGTATTAGTCTCCGAGGAGGAAATTCTGGAATCATACCAGATGGAGCTCTCCTCCCTGGTGCTGAGACTGTAAGGAGCTAAATGCATCACAGTATTAGAATGAAATGAATTATGCAGAATCTTTGACAGACAGCATGTGTAATTTCTTCTTGAAAAATTCTTCAAATCATTCTGTTCCATCTTTGATTATGTGCTAGTTAAGCTAGCAAATAAGTAAGTCTCTCCAATATTTTAAAACACACATACATATGGATTGCATAAAATTAATATCTTTACCTTTACAAAAATCATTCCAGGAGCACATTTGCCAGTAAAATACATTTAAGGTATTTTTCGGCACTTCCACTAAACTCTATTTTCAGAGGTTTATAATGTGGTCATAAAAATTCATTCCAGACTAAAATTCAGCACCAAGGAAAATGTGCTTCACACTTTGTAGATAACCATTTCCTCTTCTTTCATTTCTCATGACTGATTAAGAAAAAAGTTTCCACCGAGTGTTTCTCATAAGTTGAGACATTAGTCAAACTGGCAGGAATCAAAATGACAATTGCCAATCTAGTCCCTTTTTTAAAATTTATTTATTTGCAATTTTTCCTTCTTCCACCCTCCCCTTGCCTTTTGGCTTCTAAAATATACAGGTTACAGTTTTCTGTTGTTTGTTTGTTTTTTCCCCCACATTTTTAAGTTTTTAAAACAGGCTGCAAAGACTCCACGGCACTGACTAGGCCTAATGGGCAGCCCTTGGACAAAGGTGCTTTCACAAAGACTCAAGCTGAAACTTGTTTCCATCTAGCAACTGCTTTCCATGTAGCCAGGAAACACAGGAAGGGTCACATTTAGAAAATCATAAATTATATTTCATGTTTAAAGAAAGAATGAAATCATTTTTCCAGGCCTCTGCAACCTTAAGAAATTAAAGTTGCTTTAAAAATCACTACAGGGGCCTCCCTAGTGGCTCAGGGGTTAATGTCTCCGTGCTATCAGCTATTGCCAGCCACTAGTGATCCCCAGACAGGGAGATGACACACATGGTGCAGCAGACCTCTCCTGTCTCCCATACTGCTTCCCTCAGCAGTGCATTTCAGGAGATCTGCCTGTTCTGCTGCCCACTCTCTCTGGTGAATCCTCTCACCCCTAGCAGCTTTGGCCTATACCCCAGTTCTTCTATGAATAAATAAATACTAAAAAAAAAATCACTATAAAAAATTGTTTATGTATTGAAGCAAGACTTTCACTTTGAAATCTATAAAGTATAGATAGTGTCAGTTGAAGAGGGTGCATTTGCCAACACTGAACCCCCCCGGGATGCTACAGTAGGATGGACCAACTACTCATTAAAATGTCATCCAGGGCAGCTGTTCCTATTGGGACAGAAGCTTGGTGCATCCCACGTGTCATCTGAAACTGGTCCTCAAAAGCAGAGGAGAAAGAGACAGGACCCTCCAGACTTGCCAGGTGGCAGTTTTAATGAATAAGGGAATTTCCTTATGAGGCTGTCTTGGGTAGTCACAAGGTAAGGGTTTTTTCCAATTCACCTGTCAACACATCTCAGAGTTTCATACTGTCTTTAAAAGTATTTGGTCATGAATTGCAATGGCCAGGTAGCCTCAATGCACACTACATATTCAACATACATGTATGTGTACATATTACAAATACATATATATCCTTAGTGCTTTTGGGAAAGTATGTTTCTAGAAGAGAGGATGAGAAGCCTTTGATTGTCCTGGATACAGAAGGCAATTTGGTGATCACATTCTTTTGATTGTCTTGCCCAGAAAACACAAAGAGTAAAACTAAAGCTGAGTCTAAACTCTTCCACCCAGTCACTGGTTCACTTCTTATCTTTGGACATTACATAACTTTGTTCACTTTTGTTTATGCTGAACTGTCACGCCCCTCCCACACATAATCCTTGGGAGAAAAGGGTACATTTTTATGGGCTTTTACTCTTGGAAATTGTGTACTATCAGTTGAAGTGTTTCAAATAGTGCTTTTATGGTATTATCTCTTGTTAGCCTTACGGCCACTTTATGAAGCAGATTGTTGCAGGGTGTGTCTGGAAGGAAAGAGAGGAAGGTTTTGGAAACAGAGAGAACTTTTGTGTTGATGTCCCAACTCAGGAATCAAGCGAAACAGGCGGCCCCTCTCCAGGGCACTGGAGGATGACTAGCTTCCTACAGCTTCCATCTCAAAATATCCAGCTGTACGTTCCTGAGAATAGCAGGTTCTTCTGCCCCAAATTCCAGAACCAGAAACATACCCAAGGAGCAAAAGGTTGGATACAAAGGATCAATGGTGCAGCAAAAAAACCAAAACAATGAAACTGTGCCCACACAAAATTGAGAAAAGGAGGTTCCAGCCCATTCAAAATGATAGAATTTTGAAAGATTTATTGGAAATAATTTCAGATCATATGCTATTTTCACTTATTGATGCAGACAATCAAGCTGAACAGCCTCCAGAATGGGGGGAAAAAAGGCATCTGTCAAGGAGTTGATCTCCAAGATGTACAATGAACTCAACAAGAAAACAACTCAACAAGAAAACAACCCAATCAAAAAATGGGCAGACCAGCTAAACACATTATCCAAAGAAGACATTCAGAGGGCCACCAGGCAAACAAAAAAATGTTCATCATCACCTATCAGGGAAATACAAAATCAAAACCACAATGAGATGTACTCATTGATACACTCTGGTGAGAATGGACCAAAATAAAAGACCAGAAAAAACAAGTATTGGCAAGGGTGTGGAGAAAAGAAACTTTTTACATTGTTGTGGGAATAGAGTGACCCATTCTCTATGGAAAACATTAGGAAGGTTTTTCAAAAGATTAAAAATGGATCAATCATATGACCTACCAACTTCACTCCTTGGTATCTACCCAAAGAACTCAGAAAAACACTAATTCAAAAGGAAACATGCACTCCTATGTTCACTGCAGTAGTATTTACAATAGTCAAGATATGGAAACGACCTAGGTGTCCAAAAACAGATGAGTGGATCAGGAAGATGTGGTCTATATACAAAATGGAATACTACTCAGCAATCAAAAAGATAATTCCTTGCCATTTACAACAACATCGCTGGAACTGGAGGGGTTACACTAAGCAAAATAAGTCATAAGAAAGAAAAATACCAGATGATTTCACTATTTATGGAATATAGGAAAACTAAACAAAGGGTCAGATAAAACCAAATTGGTAACAAACCCAAGAAATCTTGACTGTAGAACAGAGGCCACCAGAGTGGGGGTGGGGGTGGAGAAGAGGAGGGAAAACAAAGTGGAAAGGGAGCACTATAGACTATGATGTTGGATTGTGGGTGTTTTGGTGGTGAGTGTGGTGTGGTAACAACACCTGAAGGGGGAAATCCTATACCTCTAAAACACAAAGTTGCAAACCAATGGTACCGTCAATTAAAAAAAAATGAATTCATATTTGAAACTACACAGTTACATATTCTTTCTCCTCAAGTGAATTGCTCTGAAGGACCAGATGGAGCTCAACAGGCTTATTGGAGTAGATCTACTCGCCATTAATCTAAAACCAGACTTTCAAAGACAGACCACTTAGGCAACCATCTGAGGCTTCTAACCATTTTTGAAGCCCAGATTATTTTTTTTTTAAATCTCATTCTTAGTGTTTCTCCATATCACCAGTTAAGGTCCTGTTCATGGGGGATAAAGGCACTTGAAGATTATCCCTTTGTTGAAATTGGTGGGGAGAAAACATTCCAAAGAACAAAATAAAGAACAGATGCATTTCTGCTTTTATTACTACTTAATGCTTTTCTTCTCTTATAATACCCATTTTTATGTAAACAACTTTGCTTTCCAGTTACCTTTCTACTAAACAATGAAGTCATTAATTTTCAAATGTCTTCCCTTCTTTCCCTAGGCAGCAAACTCATGGGTGCCACTTTCAGCTAAGTACCACATTAGATAATGTCATGAAATTGGTTTTTATAGTCTCCTCTACAGAGTATTAAACAGAGGGGGAAATCCCACTGCATAGCAGACTTAAGAGATGCGACAGTATTTGTGACATTTTACTGGTGCACCATGTTAGACATGTTCATTATTTCTTGGACCCTGTTGATACACTGAGGTAATTATTGCAAAGACTATCCCCATTCCCCCGACCCAAAAAGAATACATGAAGTGTTTCCATGCATATGTCTCACTAAAAAAAAAAAAAAAAAAAAAAAAGGAATTCTTTCCTAGTTAATTAAAGAATGCACGTGCATACTTTAGTCATATTTAAATGACTCTCTGACAAGAGTGAATATATGATTGTACCTTAGGTCAAATGTTAATTTCTCAGTGGCTTTTCTGCAGTCCTCAAATCAATATATTTTTCCCCTGTGAGCCCTAGGAGTTGTGCAGAAATTTTGTTCCAATTACCAAGCAAATACATAATAAACATTTGTTGAATATGTTAACGACTACTTCATAACTGTTCTGAATTTCTGTTAGATAACTTAATAGTTATTTTCTACAACTTCACTGTTGAAATATATGTTGAAATATAAAAAGCCACATGGCCAAGGCCAACATTTGGCAAGGAATGTTGGGTTCTCCCCCAGCATCTGCCTCTGTCAATCTGCTCAACTTTGTCTCCCCTCTGGGGCTATTTGAAGACTAAGCTCCATCCATCCAGAATTGTGTCATTTATTCGATAGTTTACATCGATGTCCCTTCTTAGTCCCTATCACTTCCCCTTTCAATTAAAATGTCCTTTGCTCTACTCAAGGGAATATGTCTATTTCTCTTTTGGGGCCTCCCCGGTGGCGCAGCGGTTGAGCGCTGGGTTGCGAAGCTGCCCGCAGCCTCTGCGGCGCCGGTTCGATCCCCGGCCACCGGAGGAGGGTCCCACATGGCGCGCAGACCTCTCCTGCCGCCCGCTGCTCCCCTCAGCAGTGTACTTCGGTCCTTCTGCCTGCTCTGCTCCCCGCTCTGGCTCTGGTGAATTCTCTCACCCTCCCGAGCTTCTGACTGTACCCAGTGCATGTATAAACAGAAAGAAAGAAAGAAAGAAAGAAAGAAAGAAAGAAAGAAAGAAAGAAAGAAAGAAAGAAAGAAAGAAAGAAAGAAAGAAAGAAAGAAAGAAAGAAAGAAAGAAAGAAAGAAAGAAAGAAAGAAAGAAAGAAAGAAAGAAAGAAAGAAAGAAAGAAAGAAAGAAAGAAAGAAAGAAAAAAGAAAGAGAAAGAAAGAAAGAAAGAAAGAAAGAAAGAAAGAAAGAAAGAAAGAAAGAAAGAAAGAAAGAAAGAAAGAAAGAAAGAAAGAAAGAAAGAAAGAAAGAAAAAAGAAAGAAAGAAAGAAAGAAAGAAAGAAAGAAAGAAAACATGCCTCTATATAAAAAAAAAAAAAATTAAAAATTATTTCTCTTTTATATTCTGATCCTGCTCCCTCCTGAGTACCAAGTTACCTCTTTCAGGGCCTTTACTGGGAAGTGCTGAAATCATGTGTTTATCTGTAGCACACGAGAGGGCATGTGCTTTTCAGCGCATAGGTATGGGTTTTTGGTGTTTTAATTGCTGGTATACACTGGCTATCTCCATGAGATAGTATAAAAATATTAACAAGATTTGCGAAAAATGAGTTATCCCATCATGGATTTTCAGAAGCAGGCCATGGAAAGGAATTGAAAGGAAGTAAGCATCATGGACTGCAGAAAGATGAATAGTCAGGAGAGATTTTTTTGTTTGTTTGTTTTTAAAGGCATTCAAACTCTGACCATAAACAAAAAATAAAAAAACAAGTAGGTTTTTAAAAACTCTTGCTATGCCAAGAAGAACCTAACATATCACTCTAACTATGAGCAGTAAGTAGGAAGAGAAGGGGTTACAGCTTCCTGTCAGCCTTTAAACAAACATGTCTGAGTGGCTACAGGTAGGTGGCACCGAACATGAAGTCTTAGATTTGCTGAGGCGCTTCTGCTCACTGCTTTAAGTGAAAACTGAAGATACATAATATACCCATTCCTTCTCCTTGCCCCTACCTGTCTTCAGATGTTAGCCGGGGGGAAAGAAATTCACTTGATTTTTTGAAACTCTGAACCAGGCATTCTTCATGTTTCATTTCCTAGCACCTGAAAGATTCTAATGGGTTGCTAAAAAATCTCAAGTAGCTTGACCTGTTCAGAATTTGTTGACAATGTTCCAATGATAAAGTTCTAAGGATAACTGGAGCAAATTCTATGTGTAGGTATAGAGCTATGGCCAGGCTTTCATTTGGTTAAAATGGCTCAATATTCATATGTGGTATAGATCTTATTAGACAAGCTCTATTAGAGATAACTATTACATAATAATCAGATAATTAGAAAATCCAAATTTAATGGCAGAAATTTTAATAATAATTATGGTGATAATTAATGAAAACTGAAATGATACATGTCCACAAACCTTTTCTGTATGTTCCTGAATTTACTATTATTATCAAAGGAGGCTCTCTCCCAGGAAAACAACAGCACAAATAATTATCATTTCTTTCAGGAAGTTTCTGAAAATCTGTTTCTCTGACTTATTCAATTAGGTCTCATCAGGATAATAACCCTGTTGTAAGGTTGTTCAACTGGGCTTATCCAACAACTGTTTATCTTCAAGGTTTGCTGTTTCCACTGATTCTAAACTATTACATTTCAAATGTTCTCAATCCCACTTGGGGATCACCCCATAAAAAAACACCTGCCTTGAACCACAAATAAACATCACACATGTATCCCCCAGCATCTCCTGCATCCCAGTTATTGATGAGACTTAAAAGGTTAGTGTTCTTTCTTATTTGATGAACAGGTTATGCTGAAGATCTGTTAGGGGACTTAACAGAGCACAATGGATTAGCTCTAGGGGGGAATCTATGGTCTATCCTTTGCAGGCTTTAACAGTAAAATTAAGACCAAGGAAACATAATTCCGTATTTATGTCAAGTGGGTTCTGGTATCCACCAAAATTAAATTCCAGTTGACAGTGGGCTTAGAGAAATCTAGTTTTGCCTTAAATTATATGGTTTCCTTTCTTGGCATGTTATGATTAATTTAAACAACTGCTCAATGACTGATTATAAAGTAGTCAGTTCATTAATGTGGGCAAGTTGATGTTTGTAGCAACAGCCACTAAATTTTTCAAGTTAAGGTTAATTCACAGTTGTCACTAGAGGAGAGTATATATTGAGAGGAAAATAACTAAAGAGAAGATATTAACATTGAATATAGCTAAGGATTTATTTTTACTGTGATGTGTTCATGGTGGAATTAGAAAACTATTTTAAGTGATAAGTACCAGCAAATGCCTTTTCAAAGACGAGTATGATGGGAAATTATGGTCCTAAGGATTATCACAAACTGTTTATCCATAATCAGAGATAGAGTTAGTGATTGCATGTTTTTTTGTTTTTGCATAGAACTGTGGTGTAGGTCATAGCTGTGGGAGTGAGAGGATTCAGCATTGACAGAGTGGGAAGCAGAACAGGCAGACTGACTGAAATACATTGCTGAGGGGAGCAGCGGGCGAGACAGGAGAGGTCTGCTGTGCCATGTGGGTATCTCCCTGGCCAGAGATCGAACTCAGGCTGCAGTGGCTGCAGAGAGCTTCAAGTGTTGCATCTTAACCCTTTGTGCCACCAAGGAGGCCCCCAACATGACATACCTTAGAAAACCAAAAAAGGGCCTCCCTGGTGGCACAGTGGGTTGAGTGCAGCACTGTGAAGCTGCCTGCAGCCTCTGCAGTGCAGGTTTGATCCCGGGCAGCAAGAATCCCACATGGCATGGCAGACCTCTTCTGTTGTACCCGCTGCTCCCCTCAGCAGTGTATTACCTTCCTTCTGCCTATTCTGCTCCCTGCTCTGTCTCTGGTGAATTCTCTCACCCACCTGAGCCACTGGCTTGTACCTTAGTGCTTATATAAATAAACAAATCTTAAAAAAAAAAAAAAAAGATAGGAGAGGGCCCTACTTGTAACATATTAAGCCACAAATCAAAGTTTTCTAAGATGTATTTGTTAATTAGCATAAAGTTTTGACAAGCTCCAGTCCCATAAGTGTTTCATATTTCCAAGGCACATCCTAATCTTTACCACTTAGAATATTGTACCAAAAAGTAATACAGCGACCCAGGAACTAAATGGGGAGTCTGCAAGCTTGGGTTCTAATTGTCATCACCATAAGGCAGTTCTCTTGAAATAAGATTTCCCTCTCTGAGGTTCACTTTTCTTATTTGTCAAATAAGACTGAGGGAGAGATAGTCTTTCAGCTGACACTTCCTGCAAAGGAGATTGGCTCCTAACAACTCTGGTGGAAATTATACTGTTTCACAATGAAGTGCTGTCAAAAATGACAGCTTGATATTGGTGTTCTTATTGAGAACCTCAAGTGATTTTATGTACCTTTTAAATTAAATAAGACTCAAAAGCCCCTCATAGTAACCAAGTACTATATATATGGCTTTATTTCTGTGAAAAAAATCTATAAACACTACATTTCAGTCTTTGGGGACTGCAGATATGCCCACTAGCTCTTTGTTAGCAGAATTTATTGCCAGAGAAGTCAAAAATCATTTCCTAAACATTAGTGACATAATCAATTCAAATTTCATCCTATTTGCTGGACTCTAACCACCTCATAGATATTTTTTCTTAATTGAACAATTATTTTGGCATTGCAGAGGTGAAACCGAGGCTAAATCTATGAACTTAATAAATACTTACTATTTTGTCTACTTGTCAGGTTGAAAATGTAAAAAATATTATTGTACTTTGTGAGCTTTTAGTTTGATTTTGCTAAGATGAGAGGTTCAGACTGCTTGCAGAATACTGTAATCAATTAGAAAAGTCTGAACTTCTTTCTAGACTGTTACTCACAATGCCTTTCCTATATTTACCACTTTAGGATAAAATGCATATTAGTACAAACTGTGCTCTTCTGAATTATTAATGCATGCATTTCATAACAAGGACTTAATCTATGGTAAGAGTCCAATGGATAGAAAGTATAATATCCTTTTTATTTTGTTTTTTAAAATATTTATTTATATTTGCATAGAAGAATTGGGGTATGGGCCAGATGTGCAGAGGGTGAGAGGATTTACCAGAGACAGAGTGGGGAACAGAACAGGCAGACTGACAGAAATATACTGCTGAGGGCAGCAGTGGGCGAGACAGGAGAGGTCTGCTGCACCATGTAGATGCGTTCACTGGCCGGAGATTGAACTCAGGTCTTTGTGGTGAGCTGCGCAGTGGCAGTGGTAGTCCTGACACTTAACCCCCAGGCCACCAGGGAGGCCCTATTATTTTTCTTTTAATAAGTAAATATTCTTTCAAAATTAAAACATAAATGGGCCTCCTTGGTAGCACAGGTGTTAAACACAGCACTATAAGGCTATCTGCAGCTACTGCAGCACAAGTTTCTGGAATACAGAAGGAAAGACCTAGAGATATGCTAAGTCACTTCAAAGAAAATCTAACAAACAAAAGTACATTCATGAAGATGCAGTGACTGTTACTGACCTGGGACCATAAATAAAATCGCTAACCATTTATTTGTTTTCGCTGTAGTCCACATGTAAGTGAAATCATTCCATATTTATCTTTTTCCTTCTGGCTTATTTCAATTACCATAAACCCTTCCAGCTCCATCCATGCTGCTGTAATTAGTATGAGTTTGTCCATTTTTGACCGCTGAGTAGTATCCCACTGTATAGATATACTACAACTTTTTGATCTCCAAGCAAGCTGATCACAAATCTGAGGTATACAGCAAGGGAGGGGGGGTCTAAACCAGGGAGGGAAGAACACAAGAACACATTATGTTGATGGCTCACAGGTAATATGGTAGAGGGAGAACTATATGGTGTCTACACCCGAGGGGAGGAGCCAATTATCAAAAATGAACAACAATGTAAAAAATATAATAATTTTAAAAAAGAACTCTTAAGAAAGTGATGCTACTAAAAGTAAATATGCTAGCAAATCTGAAAAAAAAAATAATTTGCCACACCAATTTTTACCACAGATTGCCATAAAACTTACATGACCACCTTGGGGGGCGGGTGTTCTTCTTGCATTTCATACAAGTTTTCCAAGGATCATGAGGACTCTGAGTGGTCGAGGATTGGACCACAACAGCTTGTTAGGTGGCATCGGGCAGCGAGTGATGACAGGCAGTGCCAGTCGTAAGGGATTTGCATTGAGAAGACAGAACCATAAAGACCCCAGGATGCTGAGCATCCTGGAAAAGCCTGCTGAGCTCCAGAAACAGCAGTGCTAAGCACTGAATATGTGACCCAGCTGATTTCAATGGTTTTGGGCTGGCAGCTCTCAAGGACAATAGCTTCCATTCCTAATGTCAATGCACAGAGAAGGTTCAAATTGACAGACGTGACGGCTGCCAAGGAACAGTAATGGTTGGACCATGCTCTGCTCATTCATATGCACCAAGCATCCTTTTTTAAATTAAAACATCCCGGGGAACTTTTTTGGCAAGCTCTGAAGCTTCCGTTCCTCTTGTTTCCAACCACATAAGCCTCGTGGTGGTTCATTCATGTTGGGATTCTGTTACAGAATTTTCCAGATCTCAAATCTATCCTAAAAGGAAGGGGTTGATTTTAAATTGCAATACAACTATTTGCTTCAATCACACCATAAGAAGTCACCCTCAGTTTTTCGCTATTTCTTACTACAATTTTATTGAGCTATAATATGACTTTTATATTAGAGACAGATTTTACACAGAGGCTGAGATGAATTAAGAGAAAGTACCATACGAATCAAATTTGAATTTAATATCTGCTAATATTAAAATAAGTTTTTGGTGATGCCATTTTGTTTTCTTTTCAAATCATGTTTTGACAGAGATGAGTAATAGCAAAATGAGGATGCAATTCAGCTTTAGGTATTTTTTAGATAGTTTTTATTTTTTAGTTAAGATAGTACCCATCCACAAGCACTAAAAATATTCAACCTGGATAGAAACTTACATTTAATTTAGCACACTCTTTTCTTTTCACCATTCATCACTTTTCTGTTGCATTTTCTAGAAAAAACTGAAAATGCACCCCACCTTCCACTGGGATGAGGATAGCCTGATATATACTGTAGTGTCAGGAGAGAAGTCGAGGAAGATAGTTTTAAATATCAGGAGGGAGAGTGGGCCAGAGATAGGAAAAAACTCAGGATATCTAAAATGCTCAAAAAATTTTCAGAAATCAAGAAATTGATTTTTTAAAAAGCATGTTGGTAAATTTGACACATTCATAATATTTGATATAACTTTGGTTGGGTTAATATTTAGTTGACTCTTTGGGAACTGGACATGGCAGATATTCTGAAAGGCTGTTAGAATGAAGATAAAAGGGGGTGCTTACTCCCCAGAAAAACAAAAGAGCAGGCCAGGCAATCAGGTTCCACATGCCAAGATCAGCCCTTTCATATCTGACTGCCACTAACCCCTGCCTGTTGAGAGCATTTACTCGGCATGTTTTCTGCCCATAGGAATGTCTTCAGGGAAAGTTTTATTTACACTCAGAAAAGGTTTCTATTTTTTGTAAAAAGGCAATAGAATAGTTCTCAAGCTAAATCATAACAGATAAGGTTATCTGTTGCTGAAGTTGGCTGATTCTGGGGATTACTATGGATGTCAAAGACCATGATCCAACAGGGGCTGCATCTTATCTGCGTCAGATAAATATAACTGAAATGACTATTATAGGGTAGAATTTTGTTCCAAAGCAGAAATTCAATACTAAATGGCCCAAAGTGTCAGAGTAGGATGGTAGATGAAGGAAGGAAAAAGAGATAACCCTAGCTCAATTCCCATTAATCAATATATCATTAGTTCCTCTTAACAGACCTGTCTGTGTTAGAAAGCTCTCTCAAGAAAAGGTTCCTCTTTTCTGGAGTGTGTGCAGAAAGATAGCACATGAGGTGCACATTCTTTTTCTCCATTACTAAAGAAGAAGAAAGGGGTATCCTTTACAAACTGCCTTCTGGAAAGCATCCTGTGAAACTAAGGTAGCAGATTAACTGATGACAGGACACTCCTCATGGTCCTTATTAAATATTCATGAATCCAAACAAATATGTGAACACTGAGAAAATGTCCAGAAAAAAGAGTAAGAGTAGAAAATGTGCCAAATTCCCAGGCAGGGGTAGGAGAGCAGGTCACACTGAATGCAGCTTCAGTGGGAATAGATGTAAAGGTCCATTCTTCAACTCACCCTCAGTCAAGTTCAAGAGCGCTGACCAAGGGCATTTCCTTAACCCTGAGAGGGGATGGAAACAGCCCCAACAGATACAGTCGAGCTGTAATTTCTCACCGTAAGTCACCACTATCCAATAAAACAGTTGATGCAATTCATCAAACCCATTCCATTGCTTTTTGAATCAGCCAAATTTTGAGTTCTTCCTCCTTCCATCTTATTCTCATTAACCCTTCCCTTCCTGTAGTGATGTAGAAACTATAATAGAATCTGCACAAGGGAAAAGCCTACCTAAGAGCACTGTGCTCTTAATTTATGAATAAAAACCTAACTGGTGAGTTTACTGTTTTTCTCACTTATCTTTTGTGAAGGATCAGCTAATTCATTTTTTTTTAATTTTTTTATATTTATTTACACAAGCACTGGGTACAGTCAGACGCGCGGGAGGGTAAGAGAATTCACCAGAGCCAGAGCGGGGAGCAGAACAGGCAGAAGAACCAAAATACACTGCTGAGGGGAGCAGCGGGCGGCAGGAGAGGTCTGCGCACCATGTGGGACCCTTGCCCGGTGACCAGGGATCGAACCAGTGCTGCAGAGGCTGCGGGCAGCTTCACAGCCCAGCATTCAACCCCTGCGCCACCAGGAGAGGCCGGCTAATTCATTTTTAAATGCCAATCTGTTGCAGTCTGAAAGTTCAGAAAAATTACAGTAAAACTAAATTGCTTAGAAAAAGTAAATTAATAATCCATGACACAAAATAAAAGACAATTTTGTTTAAATAATGGCTTTGCCATAAAATTACTCTGTGCAATTGTGAATTTAAGTTTCAAAAGCCTTTGGATTTATCTTTTGAGGACCACTAGCAAACATTTTGCATACTGAGACTGGTCTATGAACCACCTTGGGGTAGTACTGTTGGCTAACTGAACACTAGCACAAAAAGGCCCATGTAAACCCACCTCTTGAAATGAAATGATACTTTGCAACTAATTCAGGAAGAATTTAGCACTTCTGCTTCTCCCTCAGGCTTACATCTAGGAGCCTGAAGCAGCTAGCACTGAACAGAAAGGGGTGAGGACATCCTGCCAATCTTCTGAGAAGCACTGGATTAGATAGATTTCTCTCAGAGTCTCAAAGACATGCTAGAACAAAGAGAAAACAAGATATTTCTCTAAATCTGTAAGTTCTATCTCTACAGATAATTAACAAGAAATATGGTCCCTGACACCTACCAAAAAAAAGAGAAATAATACAAGTAACTTTCAAATCAAAACCAATGGGACCCAAAAAAACATGATGAGATAAGTAAATTCTGTGATTTCCCTTCATAGAAAAAAGAATGAAATCTTTAGCAGATTTATAATTCATTAAAAATAATACAAAAAAGAGTCATTGAGAACAATGATTCACTTGTATTGTGGGTAACACGAACGCTATTCTGCGGAAATAAAGCAATGAAAACAAAAAGCAATGGGGCCTCCTTGGTGGCGTAGGGTTAAGTCTCAATACTACCATCACTATAGCCTGAGTTCGAACCCCAGCCAGGGAGCTAACACTCATGGTGCAGCAGATTTCTAATGTCCTGCCCACTGCTACCCTCAGCAATGTATTTCAGTAGATCCACCTGTTCTGCTCCCCACTGTGTCTCTGGTGAATCCTCTCACTCCCTGCACCACTGCCCTGCACCCCGATTCTTCTACGCAAAAATGATTTTTTTTTTAAAGGAAGAAAAGAGGAGGCAATGAAAACTCTAGAGGACAAGAAATTAAATGTATACACAGCTCAGGATTTTCATATTTTCCTCTAGAAACAATAAAATAGAGGCTCACTCTGTTTAGATCCAAAGGGCTCACTCAATTTCAGGGAATTTTCAAAGCAGGCAGTCAGTAAATATTGAATTAATAGCTAAATGATTGGCAACAGAAAGACAATTTGACCAGTGACTTAGTTTAATCAAATTCAAACTACTATTTAGTTACTCTCTAGAAATTCTCTGTACTGAATTAACAGCAAAGAATACAAGTCACGGTCTAGCTGTAGACTTGTACCTATCTCCTCATTATGAATTACTTGGGTACAAGATGTCTTACAATAAAGAAACATTTAATAACAACACAGGACTAGCTCTGATGTGACATCAAAGTAAATGTCCATTGAGCTGTGCCATTTCATTTGCTTTTGCTTTTTGTTACTCTAGTGACCATAACCAGTGTGTTGGTCACTAGAGAAAACTTCAGAATTCTTGAAGGGGCACCTTAAGCACAGGCATGCTGACAGTTTTTGACTAGTTTGTGATAACTTGTGAAGGAAGGACACATGGAGATTTTTCTGTGGCTTCTTCCTTTACCTCCCCCAGAGTTGCTCTTTGATGCCACTACATGCTCACACACATTTGTGCCAATGAGCCCCCTTCCACCATTTCTCTGTTTAGGCCCCCTCCTCCCCAACTTTTGCACAATTCTTCTTTATTTCTACAGACTATTCATTTGAGCACTATTACATCAAGTGATAAGTTACAGACTTGTATTTCTGATGCCATTCAATAAACATGGACCATTCCGGGTAGCTCATCACATAAAAAGCATGTTAAGTAAAAACAAAGGAAAAGAAAAAAAATAGAAAGTTATGACATGGATTTGGGGGGGGGGATATGTGTGTGTACCTATGGGGGGTGTCCATGTGCGTGTGTGTTTTGGGGGTGAGGGTATCAATGACACCTACAGGATGTAGCTGAGGAAGCCTGAATAAGATGGGCCAATGGTGCATGAAGGTGACTGCCCATGCTTTTTACATCATCTCTACTGTTCTTGGCCTAAACTCCCTGGATTGTACACAGTGAAAAAGAGAGAGGTGAATAGTGGATTTAAATGGCAAGAAGGAAAAAAAAATGCAGAAAAATCACATTAATAGCACAAATTTAGAATGTGATGAGAAAGAATAAGTACAAGAACAACTGGATTACATTTTGATCACTGGGGGGCAAAGCAACACATAGGCATTGGGAGTAGGAGCCCACTGTAGGGGTCTTCTGAGTATCAGACCAAGGATGGACTCAGAGCCAACACGTTTCTGCACAGACACAGCGGACCAAGTGAATTCCACTGAAGACACCCCTAAACATCCAGAGCCTCCATGGTGGTGCAAGGGGTTAAGTCTCAGTACTATGAAGCTATTGACAGCCATTGCAGCATGAGTTCGATCCCTGGCCACGGAGGTGACCCACATGGTGCAGCAGACCTCTCCTGCCTCACTGGCTGCTCCCCTCAGCAGTGTACTTCAGTCAATCCACCTGTCCTTTTCTGCACTCTGTCTCTGGCGGATCCTCTCGCCACCACCACCTGCACCTCTGGCCTATATCCCAGATCTTGTATGCATTAATAAATAAAATAAATCTTAAAAATAAAAAAGAAATTTCTAAAAATCCAATTCCATTTCTGTAAGACTACTTGTGTTAAAAGGGAAAGAAGTGAAACATTATTAAAGGATTTTTAAAGTGAGAGTAAATAGTGGTGAAAAAGAATCCTTAAAAGGAAAAATGCCTGAAAGCTGTTTGCAATAACAGTGATAGGGCTAGGGATGGGGAGCCAAAGTTTTTGTAGTAGTTGATATCATCCTTTGATAAATAGCTTAAAATGAGACCTTTGAGGAAAAGTCTAAATAAATTTAGCTATTCATCTTTAAGAGCTAAATACATATAAAGGTCAAAGCTAAAATATCTAGTATAAACAGTATTATGAAAGTCTCAATGAGGAATCAAAAAGGCTAACTCAAACCACTCTTGCAAAAAAAAAAAAAGTGGGTATTTTAAAAAATACTAAACAAATGAAAACGGCAAGATTAATAGTAAAAGAAGAAAATGCATGACAAATAAATAAAGGAGATGCTAATTATGAGAGATGCATGCAAATAAAAAAAATCCCCATCTAACAAACAATGCTGGAAAAAAGTAGAATGTTTAAAGCAGCTGAAAAGAGTCTTCACATTGGTAAGTTAATTGCAATGAACTGAATCATGTTAGAATAAAGCAAGAGAAAACAGTATATGCAGAGTATCTAAATTCATTCATGATTAGAGGGAAAAATAGTTAACATTATCAGGAAAAGTTAACATTTTAGAAAATTATTGGATAAGATGAGACTGTGCAAAGCACAAATGGAAAAAGTTTAAAGACATTTAAGCTCTGAGTCAAAGTTGACTTCATAGAACTTTCAAAGATTGCCCAACTATAAGAGCCACTCATGCACTTACCTGTATTACAGAGGAGTCATCTCTTCTAAAGGGTACATTTCATCCTATAGACATTTTATACACCACTTTGGAAGAAGAGAATTTGACCCTCAGAGAGAGCAGGGAAAAAGGCCAAATAAAACAAGCTTAATAAGTAGCCACAAAGTCTAGTCAATTATTTTGTGATTGAACCAACTATTTTATGATCATCTTGTAAACCAGCCATTTAAATAACAATGTTTACTTAAATTTCATTCACTAAACAATAAAAGTTAAAACTATCACATTGAGAAAAAATAAGAAAATAAACCATATGTGTCTTCAGTCTGAAACAAAGAAACAAACATAAGCAGCCATATATAAAATTTAGAAAAGAAGATGAAAGAAAAACATCAAAATGTCAGGAATTTAATATGCACACTAGTCTAAAATTTGAGAGTACCTGAAAGAAGATGATAAGATAAAGGGCGAATGAAGACAGAAGATATTAAGGATCATGAATTCAAACTCAGAAAGAGGAGGTTTTAAAGGGTAATCATATTTAAATAGCTGCCTTTTAGTTACCCTCTGTCCTCAACTCTGATCTCTAATTCACACTGAGAAAATTAAATGGCTCCATAATGAAGCCAAAATTTGTCTGTCTTTAGCAGAAGCAGATTCGGTGACTGCAAATAACCCAGAGTGAGCTGCAGTTGCTGTAATCAAGTGCTGTTTAAAAAGTGGTAATGTTGTTAATAGAAGAACAGTCAGTAACTTGTAACAAGAGAAAGCCTAATTTTTAGAAAAACAGAAGAAAATGCTATCAAACAGGAAGCAAGAGCAGGAAAATGAATATAACAAACAGGGAAGAGGCATGTCCGCCTGGGTAGAGGCTAAAGAGTAAAATACAAAAATCTCATCTCAAATGATTAACTCTCTAGAAAATCAAGTATTTGATTTTCAAATAAATGACAAATATTTAAAAATTTAGAAGTATTTTCATATGAAGGCTAATAAGAAGGGTCATACATCAAAAAGATCAACTTAAAGGGCATAATATGTGTGAGAAAAAAGGAAAGACCTGGAAGATGATGAGCAACTCCGTCAGCCTTTGGGGAAAAGTCCCATGTTTTCTTACTTTTTTAATAAGAAACTTTTATATATCCCTGGAGAAGATAAACAACAACATTTATGAAAAAGCAACAACACAAACAAGGAAAAGTTGGCAACAAAGAGAAATAAAATTGGTGACTAAGGGTCAGGAAAAAGACAAACTCACAAGTTGACCACAAATCTGAGGTCTGTAGCAGGGGAGGGGATGGGAAGGGTCAGAACTGGGTAGAGAAGAACACAGGGGCCTATGGTGATGGATGAGGGGTGCTGTGGTGGTGGCAGAACTACAGGGGCTACACCCAAGAGGAGAAATCCTATACTGTCCAAAAATGAACAACACTGTAGGAAAATAAATGTAAAGAGTTAAAAGTGTTTGATGAAATTGGACTCTGTAATGCATAGATGGATGAGTTCTGAAACATCCTAGGTCTGAGACACACTTCAAACATTGGCAGGTTTATATTTATTTATTTAAATATTAAAAGAGAAATATTATAATTGCATATTCAGATTAGCATCACATATTTTCAGTACAGTGGTAACCTTTTCTCTTTCTTATCCTAAATGAACGTTCTTCAGTTCTACTCATGACATATTTTGCCAGCTCCTCAATAACAGATGAGACAAGCCCAAGACTTGAAATGAGAGATTAATTGCAATAGTCACAAAGAAAAGAGGGTAAACAGAGTGAAAGACAGGACCACCAACGAAAATCAGAAATCATACAAGGAAAAATGCTGAAATCATTGACAATTTTACAAGTCTCTCCCTCACCTTTAATATGTTGAGTTATGATTCCAGAGGGCCCCAGAATTTCATATGTTGATCAAAAATTTTGGCACCTATTTCCTGAGGAAAGAACTATTTTGGCTGAAGTCACTTTGGGCTGTTCTTGAAAATAAGTGTGGGTAAACTATTAAGATAGTCATTTCATCAAGAATTGAGTGCAAAAGTCAAACCATTTGGTGGAGAAGGCAAGAGGGGTCCAAAAGCAGACTATTAAAATGTTGATTACAGAATAAAGGGGAGAAAGACTAAAATGAGATCAACTTTAAAGGTGCAATGTTGGATGAAAGGTAACCAGCTCAGAGGCAGGTTCTGGGCCCTTCCATTTCCTTGCAGTTTCAAACATTCCTTGTGGTCACTTCAACCACCTCTAATTGGGTGATGAGCCAGCTTCAACCTGTAGCGGGTATAGCTGTTTGCCAGGGTGTTTCTTCTTCTCTATGACAACAGCAGCTCTTAAGTAATTCTGAATTCCTCACATCTAAGTGTCTTATACTGAAGTTCTCTGCTAGCATGGAGCCCTCACACCACTGTGACACCCCAGGTACCAACTCAGCTCCAAGGGACTCAGTGCCAACCAATGGGACAGTTGGGCTATAGCTGAGTTAAGAATCCAAGTATCTGGGGGTCTCCCGGTAGCCTAGGGGTTAAGTCTCAGCACAATCACAGCAATGACTTGAGTTTGATTCCTGGCCAGGGAGCTGACCCACAAGACACAGCAGACCTCCCTGTCTCGCCTGCTGCTCCCCTCAGCAGTGTGTTTCAGTAGATTCGCCTGTTCTGTTCCCCACTCTGTCTCTGGTGAATCCTCTCATCTCCACATCTCTGGCCTGCACCCCAGTTTTTCTACACACACACACACACACACACACACACACACAAATCCATGTATTTGGAGTACTAAAGAAAAAATGCAAGCACAGAATAAATCCTTTGCCAAAATACCATCTGGATGGGATTCTTAATTTAGTCTTTCAGTTTACTATCCCCAAGCCCCTAACACTTCCAAACTATTATATTTTAGAAGATACTTCTAAAATATTCACTCATTACCACCCTAGGCTAACCACTGGATAAGAGTGTTTTATTTCATGATTTTCAATAATTTCAGTATTTTGGTGCCTAATAAAACTTCTGAGCCTTAAAAGTTTCTCATCTGCAAATCATAAACAATTTATATTTCTGTGAAAGCTATTCTTAGGCCATACCTGCTAAGAAGTCTTCCTTGCAATTGCATAGGGTTAGCGCACAACTGCCTACATACTAAGATCTATTTAGAACATTTTCTCCTCTAAATAGCATTGGAAAATATGATTGGGGGTCTCTAATATGCTAAATGGAAAATCTGAACTGGACTAACTGCAATTTTCCCCACTTTCTACTTTTAGCTCTTGGTTCAGTGCCTGGAACATAGAAAGAGTGTGATATGCACCAAAGTAATTATCTCACATAATTATATATATATATATGTACACACACACTTACATGTGTGTGAAATAACTTCATAAATTACATACATACACACACATATAGATATATATGTCTAGTATAGTAAAATATATACATTTGTGCATATAATATATACATATACTCATATATACAATAGCTATATATATGTACACAGTCATATATATAAGTGTATGTAACATTACTGCTTTGAATTACTAAAACATTCTAATGAAACAAAACTTAATTCTAGCTACAAACATTATGTTATTCTAACATAATAATCTGTAACATAACTTTGTAACTTAACTTTCTGTTATTGTCCAGAGATTCACAGAATAGTTTTAATTTATTAAGCAAAGCTGAAATTATAATATATAATTTTCATATGCACTTTTATTTATAAATTAATATGTCCTCAAACATGAAACAAAGAAATGTATAGAAAGGTTCAAAGTAAATTGTCAGTGATCTCACCATCCAGAGATAACTGTTAGTAGTTAAAAATATAATTTAAGGTTTTTGTTCTAGAATTATTTTTTGTGTATATTAAGAATGTGAACAATAGTAGGAAATATTGCCTTCCACATTCTTCATCCTCATCAGAGTCTTCCACACTGGGGCAAGGCAGACAGAGAACTGGGAGATGGAATTCAATGGGTAAAGCAAAGCATAAGGTTTGGCATCAGATAGACTGGGCTCTCAGTCTAGATCTGCCACTTGCTAGCAGGGCGCTCTGTGTACATCAGTTAGGTATCCCTGTCCTTGTCATTAAAATAAGGATGACCATCCAACACGGTCATTCAAGACAGCTTGGTAGGACAAAGGAGACTGTGTATGTAAAAGTGCTGTACTCCATGTTAGGGCTATGGTGAGTGAGGAAAAACTAAGACACAGCCAACCTTAACTGCCCATCTTTCCCTCCCTAGAGGAGGACAATGAAGAGCACGTGGTGACCCAACACCAGGTGAAGGCCCTTCTGTCCAAACAATTTTAGAGCAAAGCACGCATCTAGAAGGCTAGCACAGAGGAGGCAGGCATGAGGGACTAGTAAGTAACAGCCCAATTCCTTGGTGTCGCTGGGGAACCCAAGGCAAACTCCTCGTATCACATGGAACATCAAAGTAATGAGTGAGAGAAATTCTACTAAATTGTGAGCTTTATTTTTAAAGATTTATTTTTTTTCTGCATACAAGAACTGAGGTGTAGGCCAGAAGTGTGGGGGGTGAGAGGATTCACCAGAGACAGAGTGGAGAGCAGAACAGGTGGACTGAGTGACATACACTGCTGAGGGAGCAGCGGGCGAGACAGGAGAAGTCTGCTGCGCCATGTGGGTCACTCCCTTGGCCAGGGGTTCGAACTCATGCTGCAGTGGCTGCAGATAGCTTCACAGTGCTGTGTCTTTAACCTTTGCACAACCAGGGAGGCCCAGTTTCGAGCTTTCCAACAGCACCCCTTAGCCCCATCTGTGCTCACAGAGGGGATGAACGTCTTGCCGCTCTTGACTCAGCGTCTCATTCTGACAAAGCTAACTTCAAAAAACATGACATTAAATGCTGGTGTCTGTGCACACAGCGAAACACATTCCTCTCCTGCTCCGCTGCTTTACAAAGCCATCTGGGACTAGAGCGCCGACTGAATTCAAACTTCACACCCAGATGAGGCTTCTGGGCTGAAAGGACAAAGTGAGAACCACTACACATTGCAGAGTAATTCAGGGAGCCAAGAGCTGTGCGTAGCTCCAGCATCCCAGGATTTTCCAGGATTTTTCCATCACAGACCTCTGAGGGTTGATGCCAAGGCAGGACTCTGCACTGTGTGAGCGGAGACCATCACTTCAGGGGCACGGCCGGCAGCGCCAGGCCAGAACCTGACTGGTTTTCATTAGGCCTCTGTGGCGCCTGTTCTCATGTTACTGTGGTTCACCTTGGGTTAGAGACCATTTGGATAATAATGGCATAAACTTTTCACAGTTCACTTAAAACTTTTTAAGGCTTGGCTCTTTGCAGAAGAGAGTGCATTAATATATAAAATAAGCATGTTGTTTAGTTTAACTATTTGGCCGTGTGCATTTTCAGAGTCACTCACCCAGCAAAATGTAGGCAATTTCAATGTTTTTTTAATAAAGTGAGAGAATGCAAACCTTTACAGTTCACTTGAAGGATGCCGGATGACCTACATACCATGTATTAAAAACAATTATTATGCTGTTGCCAGACGGCATGGGGTGTATTACCCGAGCTGCCATCATTAGGCATGCCTCAGCATAGCTCTTAAAGGATCCAGATGGTGGTTTCCCACTTTATCTCCATGGTGTCCCCAAGGAAGTATGTGTTATAATCATAGTCTCCTTCTTACTTCAAAGTTTCGTAGAACAGAGCCAACAGAGAGGGGGCACCCTGCTGGTACTGGTGGGCTGTGACTGCACTAATCATTACCCTCAACAGCCATCAGAATGACATGTGCCAGAGGACACGCCAGATTCGCAATAGCAAATGTGTGACCTCAGGGCAAAACTTTGGTAAATAGAGGAGTGTCTCAGCACAAGGCAGACCTTTTAAATTTTTTTAATTACTTTTTTTTTTCCTTGCACAATCATTTTGCCTCTGCTAAGGAAACAGAGGTAGAGGAAATGAATGCAAGATTTTTTTTTTTCATAAATATAAATTCCAACTAGGTTTTGTTATGATAAACAAGAAATATACTCAAGAAGGAAAGGATTATCAAATGAACTAAAACACACTGTGGATCCAGCATGTCTTTGGTTATCTGGGTTTGCTTGTTTGTTTGTTTGTTTGTTTGTTTGTTTGTTTTTTAATGAATGTACAGACAGTTAAACTGGAAACTGCATCTGTGAATGTGAACAGGTTTCTCATACATTAAGTCAAATTTTTTAAGTGCAAGAATCATGACAAAATGGTTTTAGCTGGCTGGACATGATGGTGGAATCTGTCTATTATCCTGTGAGTTTTTTAAATAACTATATCCTTTACTTTGCGTGAGTTTTAACTGTGAATTCTAGCACAGGATAGTTTTATACTGGCTGCTCTATTTAATTGGATTTATTCATCATAAATGTCTGTCAACTAAACCTATGGACTCTTGCCTTCAATTTTTAAAAATATGACAGTGTTATTAGCCAATATCTGTCAAAATTTAAAACGCACACATCCTGCGACTTCAAAATTCACCACCAATAAATCAACTTATAAATGTTCTTTTGCTTGTACATGAAGATATGCTCAAGTTAATTTTTTATTTGTTAAAAAAAAAGACAGAACTGGAACTAACTGTCATCAATAAAGAATCAGTAAAATTACCAGGGAATCTACAAATGATTTAGGTCTCCGTGCACTCATGTGTTAAGAGCACCAAGTTTTTCCAAACATAAGGTGTCAAGAAGAGTGTGTCAGTATACACACACAATATTTTTTAATTGTTTCGTCTATCAATATACTATACCCATTTTGGCGAGGAGTTATTTAATATTTTTATGTATTTCCATGGAGTCGAAAGAAAGATGAATGCTACATACATGTATTCAGTCTTCCACCTTGAGTTGGAATCAGTTCATCTTAATTGTGCTCTTAATATCAAATTTTAAATGAGTTCTATTATTTTCCTGTCTACAGTGTGGCAAAGGAAGGAACAAGTGTTTGTTCTGTTTTTGTGTTATGTGAGTAGGATTCTTATTGCTCTTCAGAAATTGCATCACGACTCAGATTTATGTCATGAATACAATTTTAGCACCCTGTCCTAGTAGACCACAGACTGTCCTATTCCAGGACAGGGGAACTTAAACAAGATCTTTCCTTGTGCATATATTTTAAAATATAATTTTTATTATTTTTTGAACATTGTGGAATGTTAATGTTCCTGGTTGGGACAAGCAGAACAAGTAAGTTAATAAGATTTCAGCACATCTCAGAGGTTTTGTTAGTAACACAGACATAATACAAACATACACAATTACAATGTTGTATAATTTAGATGTATAAGATCTCCCCCTGTCAGGTGTATGTTACCACAGCACAGCCACCATGAAAACAACCACAGTCCTCTGCCAATTAGTTTCTCCCCCCTGCTTAGTTCCTCCTTCTCCCTTGACATCTCATAGACTCAATTCAGCTGTCAGATTTTTAGGGTTTGTTCCTGGTTTGGCTTTATCTGACCCTTTGTTTCTCTATATTCCTTTGTTTCAGTTATATTCCATATAACTGACATCTTTTAGTACCTGTCTTTCTCCTTCTAACTTATTTCACTTAGCATTATTTTCTCCAGTTACATATATGTTGCAAAAAGCAACAGTTCATCTTTTGCACAGCTGAGTAGTATTCTTTTTAGAATATATTTCAAAAGTGGGGATTGTGTCAATAGTGTACAATTTCCTTTTTAAAATATTTCTTTAAATAGTAGCCTTTATTTTTACAGCAATTTTAGGATCATACAAAAGTGGTAGAAAGGACATAGAGTTCCTATGTACTCCTGCTGACAAACAGCATAGTCTCCCCTCCTTAATATCTTACATTGGTGTGATTAGCATGTTAGAAAGTGATGACCCAATACTGATACAATATCATCAGCTGATGTCTGTAATTGCCATTATGTTTATGTTGCACATTCTGTGGGTTTTGGCAAACACAATGACATGTATCCACCAGTACTTTTCCCCAAGTCTATTCATTCTGACTTTAGCTATCTACTCAGGTTTGAGTTCACAGCAGAAAAGTGAAGTGGCTAAAACATTAAACATTTTGTATCCTCACTTTCTTCCTTAAGTGTTCAGTGCCCTCTCATAGCCACAGACACCGCAGTCATAGATAACAACTTTGATTCATGAGCAGGAAGAAATCTGTGAATTACGGTGTCCTCACATTGCTCTCCTGTCAGGAGAGTCTGCATTAGAAACTGGTGTCTGGAAAGTTAACAATTCGGGCCCAAAGACATGAGCTGAATATGACGCTTCCAGGTATATGAACTTGACACTAGGCTTGAGTCTTGGCCTGAGTTTCCTGTTTGCAAGGCACAACACTTTATCTGCAAGCGTGCTTTAATCGCACACTATTTGCTAAAGGTTTTGAGTTTCCTGTTTGCAAGGCACAACACTTTATCTGCAAGCGTGCTTTAATCGCACACTATTTGCTAAAGGTTTTGATTCTTTCATAATACACTTTCAAAGTATCTTGAATCATTTTTGTGTCCGAAATTTATCTGGATTCTAGCTGAATTTTCATTTACCAATTTCCATTTATGTAGCTGGTTCATTGTGCAACCTTGGAAAGTTCATTTTCTTGAATCATGTACTGTTCAATCACATTTGAAAGTTACGTGAAAAAATAGGAAAAAAATTAAACTAAAATCATGTGGGATGAGGTTTACTCCATAAGTTTAGAAACACAAATTTGTCTTGGGTAAAAGAAAGAAACAAAAATTTACTCCTTAGTCTAGAATGATATATTTACTTACAGTGATATAAAATCTACCCCCCAAAAAAATTGGAAGAAAATATCTCATCCCTAAAGTGAATTAGGTCTGGCATCTTTAAGATATAAAAAGAATAAAAATTAAACTTTGACCTGAGTTCCACTCCATTCACCAAAGAGGCAAGTAAGACACATAATAGTATACAGGTTTTTGCCTTGAATAAAAATAAAATCTTGACTCAGAAGCATGTAATTTAAATGAGATGACTTTTTATAATATAACTTGTAGGATGTACAAGCTTAATATGTTGTCAGGATGTGCCACCTTTTACCATTAAATTTTCAATGTGACAACCTACTGCACACTTTTTAAAGGGTGCTATTTAAGAAAAATAGCTAATTTTTGTTTGGTTAATCAAACAGTGGGAAGTGTTATAATGGATAATTGGGTTACCTGGTTCATCATTATAATTTGACTTTTGCATCGGTCTTTGTATTTTCAACATGTTCTACAACCAATTTTCTTGGTTCCATCGATATCACCTCGAGAGGTAAATTAATTCTTTGATTCACTTTTCGTAAATGAGGACAAAGAAGCAAAATGAGATCCAGCAGGCCCAGTACAAAGCTAAGGTAAGAAATTCTCTCCCTGGCAGGCCTAAGCCACACTTTTTTGTCCCTGGAAAGACCCTAAGCCTTTCTAGTTGAAATTTTCCAAAGAGAATTAAGCTGTCAAACACATTTACAAGCAGGTCCCCTCAGTTTTCTAGACCAGGTGGTCTAATTACAGCTTTAGCCTAAAGTAAGTTAAGATATAAAATAATATGGCAAGTCAGAGTTGCTGAAGTCTTAACAATCCTTTCTTTTAAAGCAGCCTTCTAAAGATTAAAAATAGTAAGCCTTTACGGGTGAGTAAAGTTTTCTTTCCAACATTCCCCTGTCATTCTTTTTCTCCTCTGGCTAGAACAATGGTAGTACTGTGCAGGCTCTGTTTCAACACCCCAGGAAGTTCTCTGGGGCTGCCCTAGTATCACAGAGAAGAAATGAGAGCCATAAAAACAGCACATAAATGTGGGGAATAATAGGGCCATTATCTGACATTTGATTGAGAAACTTGATCAGAGAGCAGGATTCTTATATCTTAGCTCAAGTGCCTCTACATACTTTGCCTCCTTCCTCGTCCTCTCATTTCTTGCCTCCGAACCACTTCATCACAATCACCACCACCCACCACCTGCTGCCTACAATGTACTTAGACACAGAGCCAGCTGAGAGGGTGGCAATGTTCTCTCTGTAGCTAACACCTGGACGGAAAGACGTCAGTTCAACTCGGGAGGTAAGGATGGCACATCAGGTCTAAATGTTCATTGTACACAGCCCATCTGGATGTGTGAGATTTTCAGTGTGGAAAGGCACTTAAGGAATCCAGATGCCTGTGCACCATCACCACAGTCCCCTGTGCTTCTCCCTGCCTCCCTCTGATCCTGCCTTGGGGAAGGAAATTCTATGGGGACTCAATCTGAGGGGGTGGGGGGAAGCAAATATTGTTTTAAAAAATTTAAAAAAAATAAAAATTTAAAAAAATTTAAAATAAAGTAAAAAAATGAAAAGAATGAATAACTTCACCGAGAAGAAAAAAAAAAAAAATCCAGATGCCTAAAAAAAAGAATCTAGATGCCTAAAGTCAAATACTTGAAGACTTTAGGAGCCTCACTTGGGCTAAATTAAACATTCTTAAGGTAATTAATATTTATTACAAAGTATCTTGATTCAGATGCTCTGGATCAAATCCCAACCCCACCAAATCAGCCAATTTGAAGATTAGACTTCACAGCAATAATAAACACAGTGGAGAGAACCTGAAAACAATTAATTAAAAGAGCAAACTCAGTTTTTGAATCTAGCATAAATACTATGGAATTTTATGTGAATAGCTGAGAGTTAACAGGGCCTAATGAAGGCAAGAAAAAACTGAAATTACTAAAAACAAAATAATGGATCATACTTAGATGCACCTATTCTTTTAAGAGCAGGATTAGGATTGCTTTCAATCTACCAAAAATCTATTTAAAATATTTTCTGTACTTAAAGAGCCACTAAGTAAAGCACTTCAGTAATACATGCCTTGCTATTTAGCAGTGTGTGTGGGTGTGTGTGTGTGTGGGTGTGTGTGGGTGTGGGTGTGGTCTCTTAAGAGTTAGCTCTTAGGAAATGAAGAATAGTGAGAAATTTATTGTTGGATCTCCAAGTTCACAGCACAACAAAACAAATCAAAAGATGTATTAGGTATTATGAGATGTGAACAAATTATATTTATTAAGCTTTTATTTATCCTGTTTCTAGAAAATATGATTTGTGAATACTATATGAAACTACAGGACAAGTTTGTGAAATAGTTTTGTATGTACAGACATAAGCATGTATATGAAATTTATTTAATGTTACCCTAAAATGAACAGATAGGCATAATTAATTCTGAAACATGGACATTTTTCTAAACAATAATCTCAGTTGCCAAACCGAGTCCTTTATTCATTCTGTATTAATTCTTACCTGGCAGTCTATATTCACAATTATTTCTTACTATTTTTGTTGACAATTCTAAAAACAGAATTTAAAAGGATAATAATCATTCTGATATCTGATTTCTCTTATTTAGTTGTTTGTATCTTCAAGATCACATAATTTTGTTTTATAATTCACTTGTTACTCCATTAAAAATTCCATCAGACCTCTTTACAAGTGCTTTTCCCTACTCCTCACCCCAAAAATGCGATTCTAATTCTAGATTCCAGCTACCAGGCAAATCACATCTTCCAACATGAAAGAAATGAAATCTACACCTTTAATTTCTTCCAGAGTATTCCTTATTATACCCAACACTCCTATAGTCTCAAAACTACATTGTTGGTATTGCCAATGATGTTGCATTGTTCATTTCAAAACATTCACTTTGCCTCAATTTTTTTAATAACGAAAATAACATACAAGATGCAAAATCCATAATCATAGGGAAAACATATTGGAAGAACCTTAGAAATCACTAGATCAGGAAGGCTACTTCTCTATCATTTTCTTCACTCCCCAAGGAGACATTTTATGCTTGTTTTCTAAATTTCCTCACTGTAGAATTTTATATCATTGGTATATTGCCTCTCTGCTAGTGTATTCTGTCTATGTCTGTGCTTTATACCTAACAATTGCAAATTTTTGTTCCCTTAAGAGCCCATTGTTGCCCACTTGTGGCAATGCCATCTCTGTGTTAACGCATTTTTCAGGTAAGAAAACATGACTCCAACAGAGCTGGTAAAGTGAGAATAAGATATTCCTATCACAATGGTATTGCTAGTGAACTATAGTTGTACCGCCTGCTTTTGACAAATATTAATGACATATTGAAATATTTTTTTCTCTGGTAGAAAATCTAAGGAAGACATAATAGCACAAATTACATATAAATTATATCTTCCCATCTTGTGTTTTCCCTTATTTCTGTCTCAGTAGTTACATGGACAGTGTTCCCTTGTGTCGTCCTGGTAACACCAAAACAACATGCAACTTCTCTCTTTTTCAAAGCACATATGACTTCTTTTTCTATCCTTTCTACCTGCCCCTCTATCACAACAGCCTGTTTTTCTAGTATCTTCCATCAGTAAAAATTCAGTTTAAAGATACATGAACCTACACAGTGCACATGCCCAGTGCACATGTGTGTAATACAGGCATGGACACAGGCACACACAGCTTCTGCAGTGCAGCGAGGTGACAGCCAGTGGTGGAGCTTCTGCCCTGCTGAAGACCAGAGGCCATTGCTCATTAGAACAGATGATAGAAGTTGTCCATGATGACATTTAAACATTTCAGTTTCACATCTAATCATGACAAATTCTGACAAATGCAGTTCTTTCCAGAACAACTTAAGTCAGGGCATGGAAATAAACCACTTGATATTACAATATTTGACAACCTCACAGTGAGTGGTCCAGAAGCTTAATCAATACAAATAGACGCTAGACCAGGGCAAAAGGCAATCAAGTCAATTCAAAAGAATGTGGCTGAATCAGCTCCTTTCTAATAATCAAAGGCATCACTCAAAACCCTCTAGAAATAATGGCAAAGAAGAGCCTCAGAAATTCCAAGCAGTTGAAGTGTTTTTACATGATGTGTGTTGATTTTTGTTGTTTAACAAAAGGACAATCTTGACAGGACTGAAATTTCATGGTTAAAGTGGCATAGCTTACATCTCAGAGTTGTGTGTGTGTGTCTGTGTCTGTGTGTGTGTGTGTGTGTGTGAGATTTTATGAAAACAATATGGGTCTACAAGGCAGGATCCAGGATCTTGATCTGGCTTTCATGCTTACTTGATCTCATTTCCAAAGAAAGTTCATGAATCTCTGTAGGTCACTTTTGTCTTAGGCATATGTGAAGGTCCACTGAAATGATCACGAGTTATACTAAGCTGCTATGGATCTGCAAATGCAAGGAAGTCCTATTTCATCTTTAATGACACCCTGTAGTCACAGTTTCCTATTCTTTTCTAGTCCAAATGCATATCAAGTAGGATTTTTATTTTGCATTTAGTTTCAATAGGACAATATTAAACTATGAACAAAATATAATTCTGGGAACATTGCCATGTCCCTTAATAGCTTAATGGCAGATGCCAAAAGTTGCAGTTACTGAGTAGTGGGTGCTACGAATAGGAATCAGAGTTGGTCCCTTTCCTGCTCCTTGGCACAATGATCAGACTTTCCTCTATAGATCCTGGGCTTCAGATTTTTGTTATTCTTCCACTGAAAAATCATTAAGTGTGCTACGTGATTCTAAACACTGAGAGGGAGAAGATGATAGGAATGGGGAACTGACCTTCAGAAGGTCAAGGTGGGGACAGGAGATTGCACACTGTGGGATATGGGTTCAAGTGTAATTCTCCTTTAAAAAAAATATTTATACAACTAGACATGTGTGCACCTTGGCATATGTGTGAATTCTATTGTATTTAGGAGTTAAGTATGGGGGTTCCCTCTCTCTAGGGCCATGAAAGCGAATGCATAACTGAAATGGGTCCAAAATATTTGAAGTCTAGGTACAGATATCCAGCATATGTCCCGTGTACTCAGTGAAGCTGCCCCCCATTACCCTCTTGGCCTGAACTAGGAAGCACCCCAGAAAATGATATCCCTTTTAAACCTCCTTAGAGCTCACATCACATTCCACCTTGTAGGAAAGCCTTTGGGGGGGGTGTACCCTACAGGGATCACCATTCTCCCAGAGTGGAAATCTGAGATCAGAGGTCATGCTCTTCATTTTCCATCCTGAACATGCCGGAAATCCCAAAACCCAATTCAGAAACTCACCAAATGTTTGCTAAGTTTATTTTCTAACAAATAAAGGGAACACAGAGAACAAAGACTGAGGTTAAAACCTCCTTTTTTTTTTTTTTTTACACTGATACCTTGTGATTCTAGAACATTCTTTCCATCCCAGTGATATATCTTTAAGATTCCCTTAAGTGCTAATTTAGCATATAGTCTAAATGCAAAAAAAAATAATAATAATAATAAAGTAGAGCAAAGACAGACCAATCTGAAATATGGCTCTAGCCATATAGGGAAGAAGACAGGAAATTATTACCCATCCCCAATGGAACTGACCCTGGCACATAGCACTCTTCACCTTTGCCCAGAATCCCATTTGTAAAACTATTGATTTTCCCAGGGGTCTGGCCTAGAGCATGTTTCTTAAGTTTAAATTAGACTGAACAAATGAATTTCTCTTGTAAAATAACAAACCATCTACCTGCTCCTTGAGGAGAGCATTAAAAGAGCTTCCAGTGAAAATGTCAACACAATTATTATTTATCTTGACTTCTATTAATTTATTTTTATTGGTTTATGTATTTTCTCTTTGAGGCAGCAATGGCTCACAGCACTGTGATTCAGTGGACTAGGATGGCAGCTCTTGGGGGGATCTCACCAAACCCCACCCACCCCCGAGGCTAGTCTCTCAGCTGATCAAAATCTCACCCCTCTCCAAATTAGGTTCAGTGTCAATTTTGCTTTTAAATGTCTTTCTTTCTTTTGTTCCTAATTGTTTTGATTTGTGAAGTGTTCCGTGGGCGGCAGACTGTTGCCTCACCAGGGTGCTTCAGACTGAGGAGCAGGAGCTGAGAAGGGGCCGGGTGTTTAAGGCTTTGCTTGCCTCCTCCAGTTACTCACCTCTGAGCAACACCTTGAGAGTTATTTCAAGTGACCCGGAGCAGAACAGAAAGTTGGAGGAACTTTTGGCTGGAGCAGCCGCCCGTAACTCAGGCACTGTAAACAGTCTGTCGTGTGGTTCTAAGCCTCAGCAGTTACAGGTTATCAGACGAGATTTGGCTCAGTTTTCCTTATATGTCCATCATGCTGTGTTGTCACTGATTTTTTAGGGGAGCTGTGTCTGTCCACCCAGGGGATGGGCTGGACTCTACCAAGAAACAATCTTACTCGTTTCTGCCAGTATTTCTCTGACGCATGTTTAATGTAACACTAGGGGATACAAGACTATTTCAAGAGGTGTACAACAAACATTTTGTTACTGCTGCAGTTGCTATCCACCAATTTTAATGTGTATTGAAAACAAATAACATCAGACCCAGGATTATTTCTGACAAATCACTGCATAAGATAAGGCAAATACTCTACTTAAAAGTAGGATATCTGTAATGCAAGAATAATGCATTTTGGGAAACATCACTTGTACCAAAATTTGATTCCTGAAGGACAGAAAGTGGATAAGCCACACAGACAGAGTAGTAATACAACTTTAAAATGTCATTTTCCTTTCTGATATAACAAAGCAAAGTATCCTAGACATTCAGCTCCAGATCAAGATAAGTCCTAATGAAATGTGCAGGATGAAAAGTTTCCCATTGTTAATTAGCTCAAATGACCTGTGGATTTATATTCAACAAAAGTCTAATTATGTCACCTAAAACACAGCCGCTTACAGTAAGACTAATGGAAATAACAGTTAACCTAGGGACAGCTGTAAATTTTGTTCCCTGGCACCAGCAGTACCAAGTACAATAGTCTTCCTCAGATATATCAAAAACATGGACACAATTCCAGGAGGCATTTTTTTTTTTCCAAATCTGACTCTCATTTGAGTGGATATAACACCAAACAAGTAACTCTATTGTAATTGAACATATTATACTGGTTTACAAGGAAATGAGGACAAGACCTACTTTTGCCCTGTCTTGTTCCCCTCCGATGGCTTCTGCTGCCCTCGGAATAAAGCTGACCTCTGTATCATGGGCTACAGCTCGCCCAGCCTCTGCCTGTGCACCCAGCTCATCATCCTCCAACTTCCTTCTTCTTCACTGTAACTCGGACACTGAAGCTTTCTGAAATGTTGGGCAAAAAAAAAGTCTCTTTTTTCCATTGTTTAAAAATGAGCAATGATGTAAAATATATATAAACAAAAAAATAAAATTATTCCCTTTGCCAGGAATAGTCAGTCAGTCCCTTCTCATCTTAAGGTATCAGGTTAAATGCATTTTCTCGAAGAAACTTCCCTACCATGGTATTCAAGAGGAATCCTTTACTCTGCATCATTTTCTCTCTCTGCTTTTCTTCATTTCTTTCATAAGAAATAGTAATTGAGCCTCCCTGATGGCGCAAGGGGTTTAGCACAGCACTGTGAAGCAATCCGCAACCTCTGCAGCACGAGTTTGATCCCTGGTGGCCAGGGAGCAACCCACATGGCACAGCAGACCTCTCCTGTCTCACCTGCTGCTCCCCTCAGCAGTGCATTTCAGTAGATCTGCCTGTGCTCCCCACTCTGTCTCTGGTGAATCCTCTCAGCCCCTGCACCTCTGGTCTGTACCCCAGTTCTTGTATGCATAAATAAATCTTTAAAAAAGAAATAGTAATTGACTATTAATTTCCTTAGAGATGCGTGTGTGTGTGTGCGCACGCATGTGTGTGTGTGCTGCACTCTCTTTTCCTTGAATCAGTTCCACTACGGTAAGAACTACTACTGGCTTATTCATTAGTTTTCCTTCATTATTAACTTCATATCTGCACACAGTAGGACCTCATTAAATATTTTAATGGCCTAATAAGAACGTATCTTACTTGCAATTTCCTTTAGTTATTCTGAACTATCAGATTCACTGAATAAATTCTATTTTCATCATAATGTTTAAAATAGAAAATAGCAAAAATCAGATGCTGTCTCTAAAAATTATTGCTACAAGGCTCTATTCTTGGGACTGGGGTTCTGTACTTAGCTTAGTGATGACTTAAGATGAATCTCCTCCAGACACCCAGTCACACCAATTTAAAACCCTAAGTTCAAGTGTGTCAAGAGCCATCCTGCTGGTTAGTCTTAGCAGAGTAGTTTCTCTTTCTGCAATGTGTTCTTTAATTATCCAACTGGTAACTAACCAGGCCTTTCCTGTTTCCTTTGTCGAAATCTATTTCTCTCTTTGACATTTAGGCTTTTCTATCTTTCTTGAGCCATTTTTTCATTCTATCATTTTCCCTTTTACTCTCCCCCAAGAAATGAATTTCTTGAGGACAATCTTTTACCCACTTTTTTGTCTTCCAAAAGATGGAAAGGAAAATGGGCAGTATCTCAACCTGTTTGTAGAATTCATTTTTTCAATTCCAATTATGTGCTCCAACTATGTACAATTTTCAAATGAAAATGCTTTCTTTCTTCACAAAGCCCTATCTTCCAACTATCTCCATTTTGTAAATTGTTTTAATTCATTCAGCCATGACATACTCTGACAGACCTGGCATTGCCTTAGGCTCTGGGAAACAGGAAGGAAGAAAATATTGTCTCTAGTTTCAAGGACATGTAATGTTACAGGACCTCCTGGTGAGAACACATATCTGTGTGTTTTCATACATGTAGACACATACAGATACACACACACAGATACACACCCGCCTCTATATGCTGATGTATGAGAATTCTATACAGAGGAAAAGGAAAGCATGTATATTGGAGATAATCAGCAGTAATTCTTACAACATTATCACTGCATTTCGTTAACTATACCCAGGGAATGAATAAAATATAAAAATCCCCAAGTAATTAAGAATATATTATATACTCTTAGACTCCAAAAACATATAGTCCAGTTAGGAAGAAGAGACATAGGCTAATTCAGTTAATGTCTTGCCCACATTTCTTACAGCATAATCTCCATCAATACCAAATTTCTTCATCTCTCGCTCCAAACTTAATTTCAACTACTATGAGGACTATCTGCTCCAAATATTGGCACTTTTCTGAACAAGTCCTTCTACTATTCCACACCTTTGCAGCTGCTGTTCTAATTTCCTGGCATTCCTTTTCCACCTGTAAAACTGCATCCCTTAAGTCATAATACTTAACTCAGACCCTGATTCATACAACGCTCAACAAATTATTTTGAAGCAGAGCAAAGACAGGAACCGACATTAGCTTGCTATGAAATCTACATCAATTACGCAAACGCATTAGTCCTCCAGGCTGACAGTGAGCGAGACCTCAGGATAAGTAACCAGAAGGAAAAGAGCTATTCTCAAAAACTGTACAACCAGCTTAGAATGCAGAGTGAGAAATCATTTTAAAAGACCAGCACACACATGTGTCTGGACCATGGAACACATTTTCTTCATTTTTAAAATTTGTCTTCGCTTAATACCTATGACTAATTATAATGACAAGTTTCTATTTGTACTCAAATGTCCCTAATACTATCTAAGGTGCATTTATTAAGAAAATGATATAGTGTGTAAGATTTGTGACCTTTGCTTCCTTGCTGGACAAAAACACTACTTTTCCTCACAGCACAGTGATTTTTCCAGATTAAAGTCTCCTGATATGTTGTCAATAGGTTCAGTTCCAAATTTGTTCATCTTTAACTCCTTCCAGTTATTTATAAAGCAAAAATAAAGGACAAAACATTAATATTTCTGATGAAATAATGCTGCCCATTTTGAATATACTTGTCTCAATGCACTTTTAGCCTAAAACATTAAGGATTCCTACATACATATATACATATGTGCATACAGCATGTATGCATACATACACAAATATATACACAGACACATAGATACATACATAGAGATAAATCATATTAGCAACTACATGAATCACTAATATGATAGAAATAAGAAATTCACAAAGTTATTTCAGTCATCCTGAGGTCAAAGTTTATGAAATTGGATGCAAAATGGTGGTCGAGCTGTTTCCACAAGTTCATACATTTCAGAAGCTTTACTGTATCATCAGAGTTCACTTCCCTTCTATTGCAGACATTTTCTGCTTAGATTTACAAAAGGTCTATGTTTTTCTCAAATGTGGAAAATTCCAGTCCATCCCAGAGTTCTCCTAATTTAAGCCTAAGACTCTTATCCTGAGGCTTGGAATTACCCTGAAGTTTGTCCCTCCATTGCTTGGTGACTCTGTGCTTGTTAGTAGAGTTACTGAGCTGAGTTCCAGCCTCCCCAAGAGAGAAGGGTAGAGAGAAATCACGATCCCTAGCATCTGCTTACCCTAGTCTACAATTCTCTGATTGTGGGAGTGTTTTTATAAGTCCCTCTGGAAGGTAGGAAAGGATTTTCTTCTCTTTGGGATGTCTCCCAGGGTTGGCCAAGAGTGTTACTCCAGGTCTTCAAGTGATTGACTATATCCAAGGCAGTATGTTGCTGAGAAATTTTAGTAAAAGGCAGTATCATGATACATGAAAATCTAAGATGAACACTGGCAAAATATTAACTTACCTATTAATGAGGGATCCAGCAAGATGTTACTCCCAGATGCTGACTTCATTTACAAAGCTTAGTCACAATTCTGGAATACATTAATAAAAAAATACTTATAAAAAGATGCAAAACTGTCTTTCCATGGGATAATAATCAACTGCATTACACCAGATGTGATTCAGTTGTATTTCCAAGGATAACAATTATTTGCATTCTTATCAGTTCTCTACAATGTACATTGTACAATAGCAATGAATGGTGGAGATAACACAGAAAGAATCACAATATGAACTCAGTAATCTCTAGGAGTATATTTCACAACTGCTTTTTATGGAGATCCCCAAATTAATTCCTTTTCCCATCCAAGATTATTGCAACTTATAAGGCATATATTTCCCAGCAATATAAATATTGTTGAAAATTTAAAATTGACAGCTAGAAAAGATCTTCATTTAAAAATTCTTTTCAGGTTGATTTCAGATAGAATCATTTAGTTAAGCAAAATGTAAGGTAAAGGAGGGAGATTGAAAGTCAGCATCAAATGCTCCTTAAACTCTTCCTCATTCTCTAGGTGGCCCCCACATGTTTAAAAATCATATGTAAAATTTTTTCGCGCTTGTCTCAATGAGATGTCAGACAAACATCAAATCAAACTCATTCAACACTTCTTAATGTGTTTGAGAACCTCATCCATCAACTACCTATTCCCTAGCTAAGAGGTCAAAAGAGAATGGTAATAATTATCTTGTAAAGTTGCTAGAAGACTTAAATTTTAAAACCACAAATAGCTAAAAGGTGAAACAATACAAATGTCCATCAACAGATGAATGAATAAATAAAACTGATAGATACATACAATAGGATATTATTCATTAATAAACAGGAATGGAAGTCTTATGTGCGATCAACATGGATGAATTTAAAAAAATATTCTAAGTGAAATAAGATGCATAAAAAACATGTAATTCTGCTTATATGAAGTTTCTAAAATAGGTAAATTTATGGATATAGACAGTATATTAGTCATTATGAGGGCTGAGGGGAATGTGGACTTTTTTATTTAACAGGTAGAGTTTCTACTTGGGGTGATGAGAAAGTCGTGGAAATGAATAGTAATGGTGGTTGCACAAAATTGTAACCAATATATAATTAATGATATATAGTATATGAATATATGCTACAATATATATTAATTATATACAGTACAATATTAAATAGTTATTAATATACAATATAAAACACATCATATTGTATATTAATATATCATATATTGTCATACATCTTATGTGTTATATACTCCATGTTGTATATAATTACATTAATATATTAATAATAACATATAGATGTGTATATACCCACACACATTTATATTATATATATGGTTTGTGTGTATACATACAGATATCATGTGTGTATATACACATATATCTATACATGTATCTATGTATATGTATAAACCAAGACAGTATTCTATGGGTGGAGGGACAGAAACATAAGTAGATGTCACCAAATAGAAAACCAATATACAGTTTCATACAAATTCATCAAACTTGTTTTTTACAAATTCACAATAACCATTCAATGATGGAAGGGAAAACCATTTTACCAAATGCTGCTGAAGCAATTGAACATCATAGGAAAAGCATTAAATTTGACCTAAATTTCATACTTTATACAAAAACTAAATCACCAAGATTTTGAATTTTAAATAAAGCTATAAAATTTAGAAAAATTATAGAATAAAATCTTTAAGAGCTAGAACTGGGCAAGAGTTCTCAAAACTTACAACAAGTCATTATCCATTAAAAGAAAACCTGATAAATAAGATTTCATCATTTTCACTATGAAAACCAATATAAAGAGGATGAAATTTTAAATATAGACTGGGAGAAAATGTTTGCAAACCATATATCTAACATGGAGTAAAGTGTAGATTATATGAGTAACCCCCCAAACTCAACAGTAAGAAAATAAACACTCCAATCAGACAATGTGCAAAAGACAGACAGTAACATGCCTATGAAGAAGATACACTGCAAACAAGCCATAAAAAGATGTTCCATTTCATAGTCATCAGGGAAATGAATTCATTCAGTGGATTATATCAATGTCAATATGACTGTGAAATTATATTATAGTATAACAAAATATTGCCATTGAAGGGAATCAAGTGAGAATGACAACTCTGAATTTTCATTACAACTGCATATGAATCTACAATTACTTCAATGAAATTTCAATTAAAAATAAGAACAGATGGCTACCAAAAAAAGAATACTCAGAAAGAAGAAAAATATCCAGTACATTGCAAATGTGTTATCACAAGCAAAAACAACAATCAACAGAATAGTTGAAATGAAAAAAAAAAGTGGGGGGGGGCACATGGTAAAGGTAAGGGAATTAACAGTTCTGTCCTGGAATTCAAATATCTAAATAATATGAGTTCAGAAATTTATCATTATTCATACAAAAGTTGAAAAAAGAACCAAACAATACCTACAAAAACTCTAAGGTGAAATGACTTTCAGTCAAGAATTCTACACCTAACAATACTACCATTCAAGTGTAAGACAGAATAAAGATATTTCCAAAATAAAGACATTTCCAGAATAAAGACATTCTATGTCCCAGAAATTTAACATGCTGTTTAACCTTTATTTTTTAGTAAACTTCTAGAGAATGAATAGGCTCTACCAAAACAAATCAATAAGCAAAAGAAAGACACAGGGTCTAGAAAACAGGATCCATCTCAAAATAAATAAATAAATAAATAAATAGAATGTGAAGGAAATGCACAGGATGTTGAGAATCCACCAAAAGGAGATAGATTATAGTTCTGACAGAAGCAAGAGAATGAAGCTCTCTAGAATAATTTCCCTCCAGGAGAAAAATTGAACTGAGAGTTTAACTTTTGTATTTGACCACAGTGAAGGGTTTACTGCTCTAACAGTGTAGAGATATTAACTAATGATAAGTAAGGATAAGCATAAACTCATGGGCATGAAGCATTTATATATTCTCATACACTACATAACTGTGCTTTGAATAATACAGGCCTAGTTATAAAAATGCAATCTGCATTAATCAAAATAAATAGACACATCACTGTATTGGGAGGTTGAGCAAGGGGAAATGACAGAGGTTACGGGGAGGCAGGTAATGGTAAGGATGCCAAGTCTTATCTTTCATATTTAGCAATCAGTAGAAAATAGCTGCAAATGTAAAATATTTAAATTGCATTTAAATGTAAATATATATATATAATTTTTAATATGGGGATACATAGAACTGAAAGAATACTCAGAAAGAAAAAACATATAAAGAAGAAAAAAAAAATATATATATATACTTTTTTAAATATGGGGATAAATAGAACTGAAAGAGTTGGAAATTAAGGCCTCTAGGGAATAACCTCTGGAGTGGAGACAATGGAAGAGGAACTACTACTTTCATTATCAATGCTTTAACATTATTCTAATCATTAATCATTTAAGCCTTACTTTAATAATACAGTAATTTAAAAATAAACACAATGCAAATATTTTTAGAAATTTATAAAACACAAAAAACCTGAAACTATTAACCTACCCCCATTATCCTACCTCCTGGAGGGCTACACAAGTAAAATTTAGGTCTCTTTTCTAAAATGATGGTGTAAAGTTAAAAAAAAAAAAAAGAAATAGCTGATTCAAACAAACACAAAGCATTCAATTATAGGATCTAAAAATCTTCCTTGGAAAATACTCTTAATCTTTAAGCACTCTTTTGAAAACACTAACATTACAATTGACACTGCAATTGACACTGGGGAAATCTTGGCAGGAACTAAATTGAGTAGCTTGGAAAGGAACCATCCACAGCTGTCCCCGCCTGGATGTATCCAAATTTGACCATTAAATGGGATAAAAACAGAGGAGCCACTAAATGAGAATGATAATCAGCAATCTACCTTAGGGTCACATTTGTGGAAGTTAATTCAGTTTGATTAAGCCTCCACACCATCAATGCAAGGCTTGAAAATGTATTTTGAATGCTTGCTATTTCCTTCTAATGGACTGCATCATGGCTTAAGCATTTTAATCTTTTAAGTTCAAAAATGTTATTTATATGTTATAAGTTACTTTTGTATCTTTAAAATGCCCTAACATACTTCTAAATTATTATACTCTGATATCCCTTCTACACAAATATCATATCACACCATAGAAATCTCATCCTATTTGGCAAGTCATTTATATAGATACCAGCTGCACTTACGGTGAAATGACCAGTGATTTGGAGTGCAGTAAAACTGTCTGATTCTTTTTCCTTTAACAGAATTGTTTGCCTTCCTGCCCATTAGTTAAAGAATAACCTATCTTATCTACTAGCCTGGGGTTTAAGATATTAATATTGGCAGTTAATGTTTTTATCAATGACCCTGTATTTTTATCCCCGTCTATCAGGGCAGGTATTTCCACTTAGGTAGGGCAACTTTACTGAGGACTTCTGGGCTTTGCAACCATTTCTAAGATATCTAGTAGTCCTGAGAATGAATATGTGTTTTTAACAATAGAAATTCAACAAAATGCTGAAAAATCATGCCAATATTTTTCTATTTGCTGGATTTGTATCTGATTGATGCCTGGGGCTACTGTATAAATTTCCATAATTTATGCAAACAATTCTAAGTAAATGACAATCATATTAATGATACGATAAATTCTTTTCAACACTGATGACTTGGCACCAATTTGTTTTTTGTAAGTGGAGATACGAATGTACAGTTTAAGTATATAAGCAGACATAGATTAATATTTTCTATTAGTATGATGTAGTACTACATCATCCCTGAAGTTGTATCCTTACATAAAATGATAAGCAATTGGTCTGGCTGGATTGAAGGTAGAAACTGGGACTGGAATTGGAAAATAGTATATCCATCTACAAGTTATCCCATCAAGAGAGTCACAGGTTGAAAATTCCACCACGAAGAAGATGATCAGAAGAAATTTACCTTCACAACAGTCCTATATACAGGCACACCTCAGAGATATTGCAGTTTTGATTACATATCACCAAAATAAAGTGAATGTTGCAATAAAATGAGAAGCACAAAGATTTTGGTTTCTCACAGCATACGAAAATTATGTTTACAATGTGCTACAGCCCACTGTATGCATGTAATAGCACCGTGTCTTTTAAAATGTCTGAAAAAATATCACTTAAAAAATACTTTATTGCTGAAAGATACTAACAATATCTAAGCCTTTAGTAACTAAAAATATATTTGCTGGTGAAATTATTGCCAAACTTGGATCTACTGCCCGATATGCATAGCAAGTCAATAACTATGCCACTGGCTTTTTGTCAATTGGAAAGAAGACTGGAGGCAAGACTCAGGTTAGTCATCATAATGGTGGAGGCTGGAGTAATATTTATAGGGTTGGGAAACAAAGAGGGTACAGAAAAATGCAAGTTAGCAGAGTCTTATTGGTCAGTTATTTTGGTGTTCATGTCAGGCTAACCACCAGATTTTACTCCTTGATGGACCCCTCACCTTGGAATGAACTGTGGTGGGAGTTCTTATGGCTGTAATGGACTCCTCACTTTGTTTTTTGTTGTTTTTTTTTTAAAGATTTATTTATTTATGCATACAAGAACTGGGGTACAGGCCAGAGGAGTGTGGGTGAGCGGATTCACCAGAGACAGTGGGGAGCAGAACAGGCAGATTGACCAAAGTACACTGCTGAGGGGAGCAGTGGGCAAGTCAGTCAGGAGAGGTTTGCCGTGCCATGTGGGCAGATCCCTGGCTGGGGATCGAAATTGTGCTGCAGTGGCTGCGGACAGCTTCACAGGTTGCGTCTTAACCCCCTGCACCACCAGGGAGGCCTGGACTCCTCACTTTGAAATGCTGTACCCTAAACCATGAATCAAGATTTATGTTTCCACTTTTAATAACAAGTTTCATTCTGGCCAGTCAAAGGTAATTTAAGGGCAGTGAATACGCTCTGGACTTGAAGTCTGAAACACAGCTTGTAAAGGGCCTCCTAATATCTAATCACACAGGTTTTGGTCACCTCTGCTGCTGTGCAAAATAAGCAAGAGATATTAAAAAAGCAAATGGAGGAGAGAAAAGATATAAGCAGGAAAGAGGGAATCATGAGAAAAATGTTTGCAAAACAAGTTTTGATGATCTTGGGTAAAAACAAGTCCATAATGTAGATTCAGAAGGTCTTTCATTTTTTTTAAAAAAAATTATTATTATTTATAGAAGAACTGGGGCACAAGCCAGGGGCATGGGAGGGTGAGAGACAGAGACAGTGCAAGGAGCAGAACAGGCAGATGACTGAAAACACTGCTGAGGGGAGCAGCAGGCGAGTCAGAAGAGGTCTGCTGTGCCATGTGGGTATCTCCCTGGCCAGCCAGAAATCAAACCTGCGCTGCAGAGGCTGCAGAGAGCTTCACAGCACTGTGCTCAACCTGCTGTGCCACTGGGGAGGCCCAGAGGGTCTTTCTTTTATATTGTTTCTTCCCACTAAATAGGGTGGTGTCTGATGAAGGTTGGGGTCACTCTGGCAACTTGTGAAAATAAGATAGCAATGATGTTTGCAGCACAGATTGACTCTACTTTATGAAAAACTTCTCAGTAGCATATAATGCTGTTTATAGGCATTGTGCAGGGCCTCCTAAGAACATCTTTCAAAATTGGAGTCAATACTCTCAAACCTTGCCAATGATTTGTCAAGTTACTTTACATTATATTCTAAAACCTGAGCTGTCATTTCAGCAATATTCACAGGTTGTCCCCCAGGACCAGATTTTTGTATTAGAAACTACTTTCTTTGCTCATCCATAAGAAACAATTTCTCATTTATTCATGTTTGATCATGAGATTGCAGCAGCTTGAGATTACAATTCAGTCACGTTTTCAAGCTCCACTTTTAAATTCCAGTTTTCATTCTCCTTCCACCGCATCTGTAGTTACTTCCTTCACTGAAGTTTTGAACCTCTCAAAGTCATCCATGATGACTGGAATTTACTTTTTCCAAAATCTTTTTAATTTTAATATTTCTGCCCCTCCTCCGATAAATCGGGAATATTCTTGTTGGCATCCAGAATAGTGAATCCTTTCCAAAAGTTTTCAATTGGCTTTTCCCAGGATGAATCTAAAAAAATCACTATCATTGGTAGCTACAACTTTAAAAGTGTGTTCTTGGGTAAAACTTGAAGTCAAAATTACTCCTTGATTCATAGGCTACAGAATGGATGATCCATATTTATTAGCTATATGGTTATATTTTCTGTTATGCTTCTTATTTAGAAGGCATGGACTAGAAATCATTTTTCTCATGATTCCGTCTTTCCTGCTTATATCTTTTCTCTCCTCCACTTGCTTTTTTAATGTCTTTTGCTTATTTTGCACAGCAGCAGAGGTGACCAAAACCTGTGGGATTAGATATTAGGAGGCCCTTCACAAATAGGGATTGCTTTTAAAAGAGCTAGCAATTATTCAGATTGACCTTGATACTTTTGAGTCTCAGAAAAACTTAAAGAGCAGAAGTCTAAGTAATTAGTGAGGGTGACTGTACTTGACTTATAAATAAGTTTATAAATAAGTTTATAAGTTGCTGCTAATGTTGTCATATCAAGTGACTGACCTGGAAATAATTAAAAGAGATTAAAGACTACAAAAGAGAAGATCCCTAAAAGAGAAAAATAAGTTTATAAATGAATGAAAATAAAGAGAAAAGTCAATGCTGTTCCAATTCTCTATTTTCACCTAACAGGAAAATGGGCAGGGACAACTGAAGCAATCTTCCTTTTTTAACAACTGGGCTGAGAACAGAGACAGTAATTGTGAAAAGAATAGCTACAGCTAAGAATTAAAATTCAAGGCAAAGGAGGAAAATATCCACACCAGAAACCAAGCAAGAACTGGGACTATGTGAACCATGGGGAAAAGGGACTAGATATATATACCTTAGGGACTGAAACTTTAAGCCAATTTTGGAATGACAGTAGACTTAGGAGACTCAGTCACTAAGAAAGGGATATTACTTAAGTGAATGACGACTAGAGATTGTCCTTTCAACAGCCAGATTTTAGCAGCCTGAAATATATTGCTTACTCAGGACTTGTGTGGAAAAAGATTACCCTACATGTACAAAATAACAGCCACAAGTGTGTGCATTGGTCAACGCATACTTCACTCGCACAATGTGATACATGACAATTTTTCAGCCAATCACAAGCCACATATACATTGGTGTTTCCCAAATCCGACTTCTTACTGCCTATTGATGTCATAACCATTGAAACAGCATAGCATTTTATGCCCGCAACAGCCTCACACATCTTGTGTTTACCACTTCTCTTGTTAGCACCATTATCCCAGGTGTTTGATGTAATATCTTATGGTTTTGTTCACCATGATCTCTAAGCTTAGAAAAGTTACTGCTAATGTTGTCATATCAAGTGACTGGCCCGGAAATAATTAAAATTAAAACTGATCAAAGACTACAAAAGAGAAAGAAAGACAGGTGATGACTATGGTTCACTAGTCAGGCACAACCCGTTCCTCTAAAGCTACAAACTTGAAGAACAAGAACAGAGTGATGGAAGTTGTTAAGGGATCTGATTCACTGAAAACAATAAGACTAACAAAATTTTGAGAAAGGGCTCTATCAGACATGGAGAAACTTCTGAAGACCTACACTGAAGAACCAACACAGAAGCATATCCTTCTCTGTGCCATGATCACCACGATGAAAGCAAAAAATGTGTATACACTATGAGTCACACAGTAGCAAAACCGTCCATTGACTCATTTCTCAGAAAATATTCCCATCAGTAAGCAACAATGCATGACTGTATGTAACTTCTGAACTGAGGAAAAAATCTAACTACTGGTTCAGCACTGATAAAACTTAACAAAGTTACCTGAACAAGGAATGAGAAAATTCTCCCGAGTATACCTATGGAAGATAAAATGCACATTAACTACACAAAGTACACACAATCATCACACCAGGGAATTTACAATCAAAGAAACAGATAGTGGAACAATCTGAAGGAGACACCCATGCAAGTATTTTTCAAGAGGGAAATAACTGAATCCATAAAAGAGCATATTATGAAAGAAAGGCATGCAGAGAAAAATTAGATAAGTAAAAATAGTATATAAAATGTTTTCATTGGAATAAAACATTTAAAATTATAGAAATTTTAAAGAATAAATTATTAGAATGAAAAACAAATTTCACAGTAGTGGAAAGATAAAGAGATTAAAAGTTTGAAAAAGAAGATAAACACAGAAAATCAGTCAAAAATCCGGAAGGAAAGAACGGTGAGAATAAAAGAGAAAAAGTAAGACAATGACAGGATAAAACTTTTAAGAATTCTTTAGACTAAAAGTGCATTTCTAACTTCAAAATTTGGTGATTATTTTTTAAAGGAATGTGATTTTTATTTTTTTTTAAGATTTATTTATTTATTTATACAAGCACTGGGTACAGTCAGAAATGTGGGAAGGTGAGAGAATTCACCAGAGCCAGAGCAGAGAGCAGAACAGGCAGAAGGACCGAAGTACACTGCTGAGGGAGCAGCGGGTGGCAGGAGAGGTCTGCGTGTCATGTGGGACCCTCGCCAGTGATCGGGGATCGAACCGGTGCTGCAGAGGCTGTGAGCAGCTTGGCAACTCAGCGTTTAACTCACTGAGCCACCGAGGAGGCCCCTAAAATTTGGTGATTTTTAAAAAGTGAACCTAAGCACAAAAATTATTCGCGAAATATACTTTGCATTTTCCACATGGAAGACAAAAAGTCACTTCACAGAAATTGGTACCTGTGAGCTGAATCCATCAGAATAAACATAGTTCTAACTAGGCTGGACAATAGACTACTCCAAAAATAGAAATAAGATGACAATATTCAATAATAATATTTAAAATACAATATTAATATATACAATGATTGTATTATATATAAAATAATGTTCAATAATATTCAATAATATTTCAAGTGTCAATAAAATATTAATCGACCTAAAATTTCAATAAGCATGATGATAAAATGAAAACAATAAATGAATAAAAAACATTTGACAAGACCAATGATAAAAACTATCAAAAAACCTGGTAAAGGGTAACTTCTTTAACTTGATAAAAAATATCAATAAAAAATTAACAACTAGCATCATTCTTCATCCTGAGAAACCCGATGTTTTTTGCTAAAATCAGGAGAAAGATAGGCTATGTTTCTCACCATTCCTATTCAACACTGTGGTGGAATTCAAAGGAGAAAAGACGAACTTTTCAATTAATAAACTAAAATAATAAATGTTAAACTTTAATTTCTTAGAATAACAGACTGGAAGACTCTAAGAGCTCAGGTGGAATTTCTTTTTTTTTTTTAAGATTTATTTATTTATCCAAGCACTGGGTACAGTCAGAAGCACGGGAGGGTGAGAGAATTCACCAGAGCCAGAGCGGGGAGCAGAGCAGGCAGAAGGACCTGCTGGAGAGGTCTGCGCGCCATGTGGGACCCTCGCCAGTGGCCGGGGATCGAACAGGCGCTGCAGAGGCTGCGGGCAGCTTCACAGCCCAGCGCTCAACTGTTGCGCCACCAGGGGTGGACCTCAGGTGGAATTTCTTAACTAACATTATATAAAATATATACCCTATGAAAAACAACAATAACTTTGACTGCATTAAACTAAAACATGTCAGTCATCAAAGTTTACTATAAGCAAGGTAAACAAGAACTCACGCTGCTTCTGTTATTAAACAATATGAGATACTGTTTAACATTTCATAAATAATAGATGATAAAAATGTGTACATAACATATATATCATAAGTATATAACAGTAAAACTCTTGACTTATTTCTTAGATTTTCCAGTTATTCTCAGTCTAATCTATGTACATGTCATATTATATCTACAGGCTACTGAAGTATCAACTGAGCCAGATTCTTCAAACAAGACTTATTTTTTCAAAAGATTAAATAATATGCAGTTTTCTCTGAAAGGTAGTGTTGACCTTTGTAACTACGGTGAGATCTGTGCCTGTAGAAAGAAGCATAAGAACCTAAAGCTGAGCCACATGCCCTGGAAGAAAGAACTCTCTAGAAGGGATGATGGCACTTTGTCAGGTGGATCTTCATCACTGATGTGATTCAGAACACCAACAGCAGTGCTGGAATGATCAGTCTATTATCTTTTAATTTATGGGAACAAACCATACACCAAAATAACACCCTTAGTTTGTGAATACACATCGATGTGTGTGAAATGGAATAATAAAACAAGTCCTAAATGTCTGATATTGGTTGCATCTGAGGTTAGATATAGGTGTTGGTAAAAGGTGAGTTTAGTCATATTTATAGTCTCTGTTATACATAATAATGATATCTTTAAATAAAAAATGTAGAAGCAAATATGAAGAAATGTTAGCCACGATGAATTCTGGGTGTTGGGTTTGTTATTGTCTGAAATTCGAAAAATAGTATCTTCTCTCTCTGGAGATGTAATGTTTCTTTCATATTCATTGAGCCTTATGAAATAATCGTTCTTGACTATTTATAAAGTGCTCCTTCTCTTACTCAAAGCACTCGGGTATTTTATCTGTACATATTCCCCAGAAGACAACCGATGTAAAAAGAACAAAATAAAGTGAATATTGAAGGTGAATGTGAAGCAGTAAAATGAGTATGAAGATATAAGAGTGTCCAATTGCTAACGGGTGTGAACCATGCAGGAGAGGAGAGAGGGTAGGGAGGGTGGAGAGAGGGAAAAGAGGTTTAAGGGAGCACAGGACAGACCTAAACAAAAATCTATTTATATATTGGGACATGAAAGGGCAGGTCCTTCCTCCTGAGCATGAAGTTTTCAGATCAGTAGAACTTTCTCCTTGATTTAAGTCTCAATATCAAAGAAATTACTGAAGTGAGGACTCACTTGCCACAGGACCGAGCTGTGCTGTACTTTTACCTCAACCATGGGGGTCTATTTATGCACTGAACATTATTTTTCAGAGATGGGCCCAGAAACCACAGATGGGAGATGACTCAGGCGTGTGGGATGGGCAAGAAGGGCTGCATTTCTACGATGTGCTCAACCGATCATCCCACTCGCACTGTTCTCTCCAGTTAGGAAGAGTAAATAAGCTTCAGAGGCTGAAGCCGCTGGCCCCAAAGGTGGTCATTTTTAGGAAGGCAATGAGTCAGTGTAAAAAAACCCAAAAGCAAAAACCTGGTGTGACAATGTGACATTTTCCATAACATGAATTCCAGCTGCCCTGAGTCTAGTTTCTCTCTTTACGATGACAATTAGATTTTTGATGCTCAGTCTGCAATCTTATCTCAAAATGACAAAGTGTGATTTCCATCTTGCTTCTGCTGTTCAATAGTACAGGCATAGCATAGATGATAGAGGTGTATATGTAGACATATGTGTGTTAAGCTTCTGTAAAATGGATGCTACTGATACAGGGTAGGAAGGGGCACTAAAACCAGACAAGGACACTGCCTAAATAGTTTAACCAGTCACCATCTGAGTTCTTTCCCTACACATACAATTTCAAGATAACTCGGGTTCAGAGAACAATAATGAGATTTATTTAACAAACCAGGGAAAACAAAGAGCTACTTAGGCCAAAAATGGCTGTTTACCTCACCCAAAGCTGCGTCCAGTGTTTTAAAGTCCTAAACACAAAGGTTCCCAAGATGGCATCTTCCTGCTGCTGAGGATGCGGAGCCAGACTGTAGGTAAGGACCCAACTCATGAAGATAGCAGAAGAAACAACAGAAGACGCTCCCAGAGGTGCAGAGATGTCCCAGCCCAGCATCCAACAAGCGACACTCAAAACAGCAGTTGCAGTGGCCAAAGAACCCGACAAAGGGACACACTCACAGCCCAGCAAGGTGCCCAGCTTTGGGTCTTCACCTTCCCTGCCAGGCTGTAACAACAGCAAAGCTGGGAACAGTTTCAGTTGCTTGGTTAGTTGCAAAGCCTCCAAACTTTTCCTCTCTGAGGTTGGCTGCTGGAAACCTGTCCATATCCTTCAGAGGCCTGCACCAGACTTCTGGAAGACTGGCATGGTGGGAGAAGAAACTGCTGACTCTGGAATCACTGAAGATCCCAAAATGCTGAAATTCCAAACGCTGAATCCTGGGGCTACTTCTGCAGTCCCTTATATTTCTTATCAGAGACTCCACCCAAAATGCTACATACTTTGTTTGCATTTTCCCTGAGGCTATCCAGCCTCACCTGCACCCTCTAGGAAGCACCACCTGTAACAGTATTTGGCTTCAGCACTGTTACACTACAATGCTTAATGTATCTTCTTGATAAGACTGTTATGGTGGGCCTCCCCTGGAGGCACAGTGGTTGAGCACAGCAGCGCTGTGAAGCTGCCTGCAGCCTCCGCAGTGCCGGTTCTATCCCCGGCCACCAGAGAGGGACCCACATGGCGCGCAGACCTCTCCTGTTTCACCAGCTGCTCCCCTCAGCAGTGTATTTCGTCAGTCTGCCTGTTCTGCTCCCTGCTCTGTCTCTGGTGAATTCTCTCACCCTCCCACGCTTCTGACTGTACCCTGTGCTTGTATAAATAAATCTTAAAAAAAAAAAAAAGACTGTTATGGCAACAAAATTAATAGTTTTTTTTTTTAAAGATTGATTTATTTATGCATACAAGAACTGGGGTACAGGCCAGAGGTGTGGGGGGGGGTGAGAGGATTCAGCAGAGACAGAGTAGGGAACAGAACAGGTGGATTGACTGAAATACACTGCTGAGGGGAACAGTGGGCAAGGCAGGAGAGGTCTGCTGCGCCATGTGGTTAGCTCCCTGGCCAGGGATCCAACTGTGCTGCAGTGGTGATGGATTGCTTCATAGGTTGTGTCTTAACCTCTTGCACAACCAGGGAGACCAAGCAAAATTAAGTTATTAAAATGCAAAGGTACTATGTTGAAATATTAATACTCTGGAGGATAAATATTGCTCTGGAAAAATACCCACTAATTAAAAACATTTCAAAAATATGACTACACATCTTACAATTTAAAAATATTTACCATCTTTTTACTGAAGTTAGTTAGCCCTTTACTATAGTTCTTACCTAGCACTAGAAAGAATGTTTTGATTCTGATTTTTCGGGTGATTGGAAAAAGTTCCTATTTCTCATGGTCCTCCATATTCTTCTTCCTCCACTACCACCACCACATTTTTCTCCTCCTGCTCTAAAACTATCTGTGCTTATCGATAGGGATATTTGCAATACTTTTCTTTAAGCATAGTTCCTTTAATAAAAAGGGCTATCTTCAGGAGTCCTGAAAAAAGATGTAATTTATAGTTAAAATCCTTTACAAAAATATGGAAGTTTATTTGAGACACTTACATAGTCTCCCTTTATGCAATACTTTGCTCTCTCCCTTGTTTTCTATCACAAACTAAATTTATTGATGGATTATATGCAAAAATAAAATGGAACAGATAAAAATATATATTCATTGCAATGTTTCGCTAAACTGCTGCTAATATTCACCTGCAGTAGTAACTTAAGAATGATTCTAAATTTGTATTCATGCTTAGCAGAGTAATAAGTAACAAGTATCTTCTTTCAAGGCCTTCGCTAGAATAAACCTCTCCCAACAGCACCTGCATGTTTTTAAGGTAGAAATAAATGCTGCAAGTGATCCCTACTCTCTGATGGAGAAGATGTTTGGGAACAATTACTTTCTTAGCTATTTCTGCCTAGTTTTATTTTGGTTTACCAGCCACAAGCACATCTTTCTTAAAATAAATAAACTATTTTCATTTCTGTAAAATGAAATCACTAGTCAATTTAGGAAACATATTTCCTTTTTCCTGATTGTAAAATGGAGAATTCTATTAATCTGTAATCCCAGTATGACCATTCTCCAAGTAAAGTGGAAAATGACAGGCCCCTAATCATCCTTCAGTTTTATACGTGAGCATGGACACATTTTATGTCCTGTCTTGTCCAGAAAATACTGTTTTACAGCTTGCTGCATAGGCTGTTCCTCATCATTTTCATGATTATCTGTGGCAATAAAAAGAAGCAAGTTTCAAGCAAAAAATATCTTGGCATCTTATATATGATAAGCTCTGGGGACTGCCATATGTCAGGTTACCTAAGTGGAAATCAATTAGATTATATGACACATGTGACCCTGAGCAGTGAGTGAGGGCTTCCCAGCAGGAGGCTGTCTCAAATTAACACCCATGCACCCCTTCCTACCCACCTCTCTGGCACATTCTGCTTTGTAACACATCTCACCACCTCCATAACATTTCCGTATTGAACCCATTACATTACATTCATGTATGATGTGAATTGTCTCTCTGCTCTTGACACAAATCTCCAGTGATGGCAACAAGGTCCCTTGCCTGTTCTGCAGTCACAGCACCTAGATCACATTGTCCCATCAGGAAAGGATGCTGATAAATGTTCATGAAATGAATGAGTCCCATCGATGAAGCTACAAGGTAAGAGCCTGGCTAGAGGCAAAGAAGCCCTGACCTATTTATCTATTTTCCTACTTTTTTTTTCTTTGATTGTGATTCTCATATATATATATATATATATATATATATATATATAATATGTATATAAAGAGAGACAGAGACAGACACAGAGAGACAGAGAGAGACAGAGAGAGAGATTGAGAGAGAGCAACCTAGGGTGCTTCCTCCAGGATGTTTCTTTTTTCTTTTTCTTTCTTTTCTCCTCTGTAAGATGAAGGCTGTGGGTGGGTCCTGGGCACAGGCCTGGGGCAGGGGACTTGCTCCAGGCACATCTTGCATTTGAATGCCCCCTCCCTGTCTCTATCCTGCTTTTCCTCTTGACACTCAGGGTGAGTTCTGGATTGGCAGGATGTCTCTAGTGATGGCTGATTTTCAGAAGTTATTTTAAGAGAAAAATATGGGGCATTACATTTTAAAATTATTTAAGGCAAACAAGATATGAAAATAGAAGCCTTACTAAAAAAGTCTGTTGTGACTGTTGGAGTTTGCTCTAGAATTTAGGATTAAAGCTCAGACAAGAATAATTTATAAACAGCTTATGGTTACAAGTGTAAAAATATAGCCACAAGACTTTTTTATAAACCTGGGACAGGGGCAGTATTCTAATGCATTACTAAATGCAGTAAATGGAAAGATTGATGACTCAACTAAATAAAAATTTTAAATGCCTGAAGAGTAGGATATGTAATGGATGCATGATGAGGAAAATGGGCAAGAGATGTGTGAATGGGTCTCAAAAAGATGTACAATCATCACAAGACAATAAAAATGTGTTGCGTTAAACTCATGAAAAGAACAATGAAACATAACTTTTATCATGTCTACAAATCCAGTAAGTTCCGATGTTGAGTCTGACACAGCAAAAGGGCAATCTCAAGCTCTTTCCTGTGGAGACTGTAAATTATTATTACCTTTTCTAGTGGGAATATGGAAGCCTCTATCCAAATTACAGTATGTGTGTTTTCTGAATTAAATCTAAAAAGGAATTGTATAAGGGCAGAAAGATACAAGATACAAGATCATTCACTGCAATATTTGTTATATAAACAACATGGGTAGCAACTTTCTAACAGCAATTACTAGGCTAAAACTTAATTAGAGGGCCTCCCGGATGGCTCAAGGGGTTAAGACTCAATGTATGAAGCTGTCCGCAGCCACTGCAGCACAAGTTCGTTCCCCTGGTCGGCAAGGGAGCAACCCACATGGTGCAGCAGACCTCTCCTGTCTCGCCCGCTGCTCCCCTCAGCAGTGTATTTCAGTCAGTCTGCCTGTTCTATTCCCCACTCTGTCTCTGGTGAATCCTCTCACCCCCTACAACTCTGGCCTGTACCATAGTTCTTGTATGAATAAATAAATAAATCTTTAAAAAATTAATTACAGTATGTATTTTCACATCCTGGACTATCACTGCAGTCAATACTGTCAATATAAATAAATGCACCTGCGGGACCTCCGTGGTGGTGCAAGGGGTTAAGTGTCAGCCCTATGAAGCTATCAGCAGCCATTGCAGCACAAGTTCAATCCCCAGTCAAGGAGCTGACCCACATGGTGCAACAGACCTCTCCTGTCTCACCTGCTGCTCCCTTCAGTCATGTATTTCAGTAGATCTGCCTATTCTGCTTCCCACTCTGTCTTCAAATCCTCTCCCCAATACACACTTCTGGCCTACCCCCCCAGTTCTTACATGCATAATTAAATGAATCTTTAAAAAGAAAAGAAAAAAAAAAAAAAGAAAATGGACCTGGGAATATGTTCCTGATGTGATAATGAGTAAATTCAGTATATAATTTAACACATGCAGTGGATGGTATGTTCACAGATTAAAACAGCTTGGCACCATATATGCAAATATATTCATAACAATTATCTCTGAAGAATGAAGTTACGAAGACCGGGAAAGAATTTAATTTCTATGTTACATACTTTGGGTTCATCAAACTCAGTATCAAACCATTCTATTTTTATAATTTAATGGATACTTTTATCTGAAAGTATTGTCAGCAGAAGATAAAAGACAGATGACCTAAATGAGAAACTGAATCCGGGAACAATTGAAAGCCGGCTTACGTATTTCCTCATATTATTCCCATTCAAGCATGTCACCTAAATATCAGGATTCATTTCCCCTCTATGTCTGTCCTCTTCTTATCGCCCTGTATAAAGCTTAGTTTCCTAAGATTCCTGAATTCTCTCCTTTTTTTTTCTCCCTAGGTTTCATTGCTCCACCCTTACTGTGTTTGCTTAGAAGAGCTGTTCTGGGCAGCCCCACTGGGGCAAACATGAGGGACAGCTCCCAGGTCAGGGGAATAGGAAGGACTTGCTAAATGCACCAGAGTTTAGAAGTAGTAGTCCAGGAGGAACTGATGGAGTCGTCAGTGGTTCACTGTGTACTTATAGTCAGGCTGAATTCCTTGGAACAATGAAGTCACATAATCTCTAGAAGGCAAATCTAATTATTTCTGAACACCTATTCTGAATGTTGCTCATATTATCTAAGGGATCTGAAAACTGGGTGGTATTTATTGGTGGTGTCTTTTTTTTTCTTACAGTCCTGCTGTTTGCTAGTTCATTCACATACCCAACTCTTCTTTCCCACCTTATAAGCTACAGTTAGGTTTTTCTTACAAAAGTAATAGTCTGAAAGTTGCTTACAAATCTATTTCTATTCTCTTGACTTGTGATAAACAATCTTTTGAGAGTAAGAAAAAGAACTGCCCACTGTTGCATTTTTAGCTTTCACTGCACTTTAGCACAGAAGCTTGACGTGAGCCCTCCAGTCAGACACACAGGAGCACAGTGGGACATGAGCCTTGGGAAATCGGGCAACTGTGATGAGATTAGATACCGTTCACATTTTCAATTTCTGAAAACTAGCCAGCTATGATTAGGGGACAGCAAGGATATTTCAAAGTGAATCTATCTGTAAAACACATATGACAATGTGGACAGGGGCTGCTCTACTTTAATTTTCAACTTCCGCTGTTACAGATACCAAGCAAATGACACTGACTTTACTCACCGACAAGGCACTGTCCACTACCTGGGGATGGGCTCAGCATTCATGCCTGTGATTTTAGAATTTTTGTGCATTTTTACATTGACCTGATGTCCAGAACACTCAGTGAGTTTGGCATAGTCTTAAGATATTTTGCAAGCATTATTTGGCCTAGCCTACCCTGTTAACTCTTAGTTACTTAGTAAAAATACATGAACTAAAGATTTATTTTATTTATTTATGCATATAAGAACTGGGATGTAGGCCAGAGATGTAGGGGATGAGAAGATCACCAGAGACAGAGTGGGGAACAGAACAGGCAGATCTACTGAAATACACTGATGAGGGGAGCAGTAGGTGAGTCAGGAGAAGTCTGCTGCTTCATGTGGGTACCTCCCTGGCTGGGGATGGAACTCTGGCCGCAGTGGCTGGTGATAGCTTGACAACGCTGAGACTTTAACCCCTGTGCCACCAGGGAGGCCAAAAATAAATAAATGAAAACAAAAATAAATAAATGAAATAAAATCATAAAAATAAAAAAATGAAATAAATAAAAACAAAATCACACCTCAAGACTTTAGTATTTGTTAAGACTTCAGTACCTATATTAAGAGAACACTTAAAATGTCTTTTTGGAAAGGAGAGAGAGGGATTATTTAAAAACACACATGCAAACCTAAAGTGGTAAGAAAATAAAAAATGTCTCCCATGTGTGTGGGACAGATCATTCCAGAATGAGAATGACTCTTGAGGAAAGCAAACAAACCTTGGAACACATGTGGGGTCCTCAGCTTCTGCCATTAATAAAGGTCCCATCTGTGTTCCTTCTTCTTCATTGGCCCCCATCCACCCACCCCTCAACCCTGCATTCCCATAATCACAGCAACAGAGTGATCCCATTAAATCATGAGTCAAAATGTGGTTCCCCCTACTCCAAATTCCCATCCCTTATTTTCTCATTCAAAGATGTAATAATCTGCTCTCCGCCCCCAATGCCCTTCTGACCCCACCCAGTACTCTTCTCCCTTCTGCTCAAGCTGCTCCAAGATGCTTGTCTCCTTGCTATGCCAAGAACTCATTAGAGGACACTCCCAACTCTGTGCTTTTAAACCTGTTATTTCCTTTTCTTCCCCAAATCCCTCCACCTCCCTCCACACATATACACACACACACACACACACACACACAGTCTATTCCTTTGCCTGGTTTTTAAAATTTTATTTATTTATTTTGTGTAGAAGAATTGGGGTGTAGGCCAGAGGTGCAGGGGTTGAGAGGATTCACCAGAGACAGAGTGGGGCACAGAGCAGACAGATATGCTAAAATACACTACTGAGGGGAGCAGCAGGCTAGACAGGAGAGGTCTACTGCGCCACGTGGGTCACCTCCCTCACAGGGGATCAAACCCAGGCGTTAGTGGTGACAGTGCTGAGACTTAACCCTTAAGGGCACCAGGGAGTCCCTCATTTGCCTGAGTGGCACCTTTTCAAAGAGACCTTTTCAAAGTGGCACCTTTTCAAAGAGACCTAATGCAGCCTATGTGCTGCATTATTCTCCACAGTGCTGACCAAATATGGTAAACTCTATCTCTTTATTTAGCTGTTTATTTTCTGTCACCCTCCATTTGAAGTAAATGATCTAAGGGTAGAGATTTGCCAATTCTAGTCCTGGTCACCTAGCACACATTAGATACTCAAGTATTTGTTAACACAATGAGTCAGTATTTGTTGAAGGAATTAATGAACAAAGAATAAAGAAGGAATGATATGTCCACAATGATATGTCCACAAAGTTGATTTGTGAACTGGATTTTACAGTGATAGAGCAGAGCTAGAAGATCAAGATCCATTTGGTTGTCCAAGGACTAGTGCTCATTCAAGAGAATAGCCAGGTTCCACAGAAAAGCAGGCCACGTAAGAGCAGAGCCTATCCGCGGGGTACTGTGGACCAAATGAACAGACTTTCAGAGCAGAGCACACTATTCTATCATGCATAGTTACAGCTTAGCTAAACATACAACATCAAGAATAACAGTGTCTAAAAATACTCCGCTGGTCATTCCCAAGACACCCCCAATGCAGCTCTTCCCAAGCCATACCCAATTAACCCAACAACCAACAAAGGCAATGACTTCTTACCAACGGCACCATTATCTTGTTACAGCAGAATTCTGTCAGGAAATCAGGCAGCACTCAGAGAGGAGGAGGGAAGTTCTTTATTAAAGCCTGTGGGCTAGGAGGAGATCTTTCTCCAAAGTCTGAGCCCCAAGCAATTAGGTAACAGAGTATTTATTGTCTTAGTAGGAGTCCATTTGCACCTTATAGCCAGCAGGGAGTACAGAAGCAAGAGCCTTCTAAGCAGTTATCTGGGATGAGTCAGGCGTGTGGCCTTGAGACCCTTTATCAGTTACTCTCTGGAGCTTTCAGTGTACAGTGAGGCTTTGTTTCAACATAACTTTAGACAGTTTCCATTTCAATACCACTCATCCAATCCACTATCATTTCTAGCTGAGATCTGCATTACACTCCTAAATAGAGCGCCTTTTTCTACTTGGACATACCTCTACCCTTACTGATTCAGCAGCCAGTGTGCTTCACGCTTAGATTTCCAAAGTGTTCCTACACCTAGCAGGTCCTGATGGCATGGACCTGGCTACACCTCTGACCTGGCTTCATTCCTTTTCCCCTCCCTCAAGGTCATGCAGGTGTCCTTCAGAGTAACACTCCAAGCAAACACATGCCTCAAGTTGCTTACAATTGTGGCTCTCCCTCTCTGGAGCTTTCATCTCCAGGTAGACATATGCTTCACACTACAGTCCTCAACTCATTATTATTTGTGTTCAAATATCACCTCCTCAGGGAAAAAGTCTTTCCTGACCACAAAATGTAAAATTACAGCCCCTGTCATTCTTTATGCCCTTCCATGCTTTATTATTTATAATCCTTCTCATTTCCTAACGTTGTATTATAGATTTATCTGTTTCTATACTTTTATTGCAGTTTTCCCAGTAGCTGTAATGACACCAGGTTCAGAATAGGTGCTCCAAAAATATTTATGGAAGGCATGAGTATGGAATGTAATGAGTAGAGAGACTGCAAGTCCAAGTTCATCTTAGCTACTGCTCATAGGAAAAATGGACTTTCAAGGTGGATTTATGGCTTCCTGCAACCAACATGATCATAATTAGAAGACTTTTCCCCACATTTTTAGGTTCACGATTATTTCCTGCTCTAGGGGAAAATATTCAGAACCACTGTAAAAAATGCAGGAGTTTTCCATTCTTCAAGATGACTGAAGGTTCACATGGCCACATATTTTACCTTTTCCTCAATTCTAGCTTAGTCTGCATAAAACTGAATCAGTCAATGCCAGTCACCAGGACAAGGCAAAAAAAAATTCAATTTCCAAATTATTCTCACCTATATTTAAAAGCAACTATGTTTGTGCCTCAAACTTTATCACTGTGTTTTAAGAAAAATGTAAATTTACTAAAAGACATGAAATATTCGGGAGAAAAATCAGGCATTTAAATCCCCAAATCTGCTTCTAGGAAGCATTTTCTAATCCTATATAACATACAGAAAATGTTCATCCATTCTTCCATTGCATTATGATTTCTTCTATTTAAGGTAATAAAAAGGAAATTAAGTTGCATGTCTTCCATACTAATTTTTGTCTACTTATAAAAAGGAACCAGAAAATTTGAATACTACACATATTTAAGGTGTGTTCCTACTTCCTAAAATGCTGTTATGCTATATTTTAATTTTCATAATAATAAATTAAATCTGAATATTCTTTCTCCCAAATCTGAATAAAAAGTTCTGTGCAAGTACTTAGGGAAACTTCTGTGATTGGAAAATGTCAAGGTCTCATAAAGCATGTTTCTCAAGCAAACATAGGAATATCTGAATATGTAGGTACTAAAGTAGAATTTAAAATACCCAGATTCCCCAACCTATGCAGCCTTACTGCTGCTATTTTTCTACCAGAAGTAGAATTTCTAATAGAGTCTTGCCACTGGAACAGAAGACCCTACACCTCTCTGTAGCAGTGTCAGGCAGCTAGCTCCAACTATATTTCCATGGACTTTAATTGGTAATCAACTGCATTATTAGTGATCTCCTTGTTCCCTTTCAATGGAATTACTGATGGTGCTTTTCTGAGTCCTCTTTAAAATAAACTGCAAAACATGATTTGGATGACACAATATTTTCCATTCCAGTTCTTTTATGCCTTTACCCTAACATTCTTAGTTTACTGTCAACCCAACGCGGTCTGTATCATTCAATTTTACAATACCATTCCTAATAAACAGGAATACAAACAACATAAAATCCATAAGACAGATATCCACTCATTTGTCTCCACAATGTCAGGATAGTCTTAGAAAATCAGTCACTGAAGAGCAACATTTTCACTCTAAACTTACAAGTAGACTGGCATTGCCTATGTATCGACCCTGGGAATGATCCAGAAAATCATTTACAAATGCATCTGCCAAGGATTCAGAGGTGCTTACTCCAAGCCAAGCCTAACTGAAGGTCTGGAGACTATGTGGTTCTGTCCTCAACCCACAGGCCCCCATTGCCCGTCTTCTTTATTATAAAGTGTAGGCATGCACATACCTCAGTGAGGTGCTGTTTTGGGATTGTTATCAAAGAAATCAATCAGGCAGTTCCAAAGCCACTTCCTGCTACTCAGTAAAACAGAGGCCATGAATGTTTCATTGACACAGCTCGATGTCACCCTCTGTGAATGAAGGTTTTCTATGCAACTTGATTGTGAAAATGGTCTGCCTATGGAAATTCAGAGAAAAAAGGAAACTATTTTAAGTGGGTGTTTCCTGCATGAAATAAGGATGATGATGCATTGTCAATTTCAAAACTGCAGTTTCTGAAAAAGTCAAGACCACAAGCGCCACATGCAAACATCACCAGGGACTCGCACTTCCTACACCATAATACTTGGCCTGGACTAGCGCATACTTTTGGCTACATCTACATTTCTGATTAATTTTTTGAATGCAGGAAATGTACAATCATGACATTTAAAGAATGAACACTGACGCATATTGCCTCCATTTAGAGAGAAAGAATAAGAGCAAACTGCGTGGTGTTATAATACATAGACAAAAACAAGGTCTGTGGGAATGATCAGTTACAGGGTTTTCAAATGCATTTATTCAGCCCTTGTGATATGCATTCACACTCCCACTGACTGTAATGAGAACCATTCAAGTGCATTCAGAAAGAGGAGGTCTTTTATGTGTACATTTGCACATGGATACAATATATTTAAATACTCTCAAAGAAGCCCATTTGATTGTTTTAATGCTAAACTGGTCAAAATCACCTGTTTACACTACATGAGGCAGAAAGAGAATATGGTTAAAAGGAGATGTAAGTCCAGGTAGCAACTAGAGAAGGTGCCCAAATCAGATCACCCCCAAGATTCTCAAATTGGTCTCCTAAAGACACCCCACTCTGCACATAGAGATCTGAGCTAAGAGCAATGAAATCCCTCGAGCCTAGGGAGAAGCTTCTGTCCTTGGCTAGGTTCTTCCTCTTTCTCTAGCAGAAAAGATCCTTATGTCCTAAGCTTCTGTTCTGAGCCTAATGGGGGATGCAATCATTACTATCCCCTTTGATGAACTACAAGACTGTAGTGGGGAGGGTCTCATCCAGTTGGAGGCTTCTCTCCCTGGGCATCTCATCCTCGCCCTGATCATAAGGATGATGTAACCCAGCCCCTGCTTGTCTGCCAAGGATCCAAGTCCCTCCATGAAGGGTAAGTATTTCTGGTCCCTCCATTATTCTTCAGATTTTACAACCACATACTTTCTCCATCTCTGAAATTGATGTTTCCTTTGCTAACCTGCCTGATGTTGTATTGTTTACTTGTCAGTCTAAGAAGAACCCAGAAGGCTATGGGATGATTTCTTCTGAGTCCTCAACACTAGCTCAAGATGCATTTCCATAAATTCTTCCTATTTTCCTTAACCATCCGGGGATGTGAACTGAAACTGGAAGCTCTGTCACCTACTTATTCTCTTATTAGGGTTTGGGCCTCGATCAGAAGCAACCAAGAGAAGAGAAATAAGGGTTACTCACAGAGAACAAGAAGTTTACAAATTAAATTTTTAGAGTCAGATATAACCACTCATGTAGAATCTAGAGAAAGAAAACAAAGGATCAGACAAAAACAAAGCAAAAATAAATCCTATAAACGTTCCTGTAAAACTGAGAATAACAGGAGAAGAGAGAAGTGGAGAGCAAAGTGTGGACTATGGTAGAAGACTATGGGTGCGTCGGTGCTGGGAATATTACGCCTGGAGAGATAGGCTTATTTCTGGAGAGATAGGCTTATTTCTCTACATTATATACAATATTGTAAGCCAACGCAACCTCAAAAAAAATTTTAAAAGAAACAGATTTATGGCTGCAAGGTGTTACAAAGATTTTTGGGGCAGGTGACATTATCCACAATACTGAGATGAATAAAGTTATTTCAGATAAATAGATCTGAAGAGTTTGGAAAGAATGTTTCCTGCCCAGTAGTCAGACCAAAGATGTCAGTTTGTCTCTTAATTATTCAAAATCAAAACAAGCAGAATCTTTGATTAGGCAGAGTTCAACCAAGCAGGATCTGACACTGAGGCCTGAGTACACTATCTGAGAACAACACAACCACGGGCTCCATGTAAAGAAATTCAGTACATTCATTTGTTTTGGTGTTTCCACTAGGACAGATGAATGATGATGTTTCCCCTGACTTTTTAAATCACTGCATTTCACAGCACAGCCTGATGGTAACTCACAGTTAGGTGGAGCTTTCCAATAGGTCCTCCTACCCCAACTCATAACTCACAGGAAATATGGAAGAAATGTCTTGCCCACTAAGATGGCAAAGTGAAACTTTTATGGAGTTATGTGGACTCTTGCTGAACTTCATGATTAATACTCTTAATAGCTGCAGATTAAATGCTAAGTTCTAGATGATTACACACTGGTTTGTGCTCTTGGGTGTGCTCGCCACCTTACTGCTTACTGAAAACATTAGCAACTCCACTGAAGACATATGAACATTCAATACTTTGAGATTGATGATGGCTGCTTTGGGCTCCCAGTTCTGTGATGATAAATACTGATCCCCAGCCCTCTCAGCCATCCATGACTATTCCACCCTCTGCTTCAATTAAGAAGCAGGAGAAGAATTTTATTAGGAAGGTATGTGTTAATAAACCATTATTTTCTTTAGCCTTCAACATCTCAGTAGTATTAGAATGAGTTGCAGTTTCCAGTTTTCTGAGGTCATTAACAGAGAATCCTGAACCAGGATGGCATTGTGGGGCATTTGAGCTATGGAAAGTTTGATATAGTAACTGTGCTTGAGAGTCTAAAGAGGATGATGAATCTAAGGACTTCCTGGCCACACGAAGACACACAATGGCAGTGAAGTTTACATATGGAGCTGACTTCATTTAGTAGATCTAGAAAAATTATAAACTTTGGGGTGCCAGGAAAACTTGGGGAGAAATACCTGACTCTGCTACTCTCTGCTTAAATGATCTTGGGGCTATTAGTTAACCTCAGATGTATTTTTCTTTTTTTTTTTTTTTTAAAGATTTATTTATTTATTTATACAAGCACTGGGTACAGTCAGAAGCGCGGGAGGGTGAGAGAATTCACCAGAGCCAGAGCAGGGAACAGAACAGGCATACTAACGAAGTACACTGCTGAGGGGAGCAGTGGGCGGCAAGAGAGATCTGCGCGCCATGTGGGACCCTCGCCTGCGGCCGGGGATCGAACCGGTGCTGCAGAGGCTGCAGGCAGCTTCGCGACCCAGCACTCAACTGCTGCGCCACCGGGGAGGCCCAAGATGTAGTTTTCTTATGTATGAAATATAGATAAGAGGGTTTCCCTGATGGGGTTGTTTTAAAAATTATGTGAGAAAGGGGCTCTGACACTAGAGTAAGTATAATCTTTCCACACAGAGTTATTCAATAAATAGTAACTATTATATGGTGTGATATATGGACAAGTGGCCAAGTTAGTCTTGGTTTCCTCATTCCTAGAACTTAATGTTTTTAAAGATTTATTTATTAATGCATACAAGAACTGGGGTATAGGTTAGAGGTGCAGGGAGGTAAAAGGACTCACCAGAGACAGAGTGGGGAGCAGAATAGGCAGACTGACTGAAGTACACTGATGAGGGGAGCAGCAGGTGAGAGAGGAGAGGTCTGCTGTGCTATGTGGGTAGCTCCCTGGATGGGGATCAAACTCGTGCTACAGAGGCTGCTGATAGCTTCATAGTGCTGAATTTAACTCTTTGTACCACCAGGGAGGCCCCTAATTATTTTTAAGGCCCATCATTAACTAGGAAAAATATACTAATATACTCTATCAAAATTTCATCACAGGTAAATGAAAGAACTAAATATAAAAAGAAAAATTGAAAAAAATGTATATGAATCTAGGAGAGTACTTTATAACCCTGTGTTTTGGGAACATAGTAAGAGAAGATACTTACAAGTCCAAACAAAACAAAACAAAAACAAACAAACATAAAATGTAGACATATTGATTCCATGGAAAGAAATATATGGTCATGAACACCAAAATTAAAATCAAAAGTTAAAAATGGAAGAAATATTTTCAAAGCATAAAATATTTCAAATAAGCCAAAAAAATCTCTGAAATTGATAAACGACTCACAATAAAATATACAAAGTCTAAGAAAAGGTGTTTCACATATCAGAAAATGCAGTAGTAAGAAAAATATGCAAATTATTAAAGAAAACACTAAACTTGTGTTCAATATTTTGACAAAATTTAAAGAATGACAGAGGTCAACACTGATAAAGGCTTAGGAAAATATTTATTCTCCTAAATTGTTAATGAGATTATAAATTAGGACAATTTGAAAAGATAATCTGGAATTTTTATTAAACTTTAAAATTCCACGCACTTTGACACCAAAATCCTGGTCTGGGAGTGAATCCAACTGAAATAAAAGAACAAGTCTTTCAAAATATAAGTATATGGACTTATAGAAGCATGATTTGAAGTAGAAATCACTGGAAACAGCCCAAATGTAAGGAATATATGATGATGATGATGATGATGATGATGATGATGATGATGATGATGATGATGATGATAATAATAATAATAATAATAATAGTGCTTTGATCACTTAAAAATATCCATTTAATATAATTTTCTTTGAGCTCTTAAAAAGGGTAAGGTAGGGGCCTCCTGATGGCACGGCAGTTGAGTGCTGGGCTGCGAAGCTGCCCGCAGCCTCTGCAGCGCTGGTTCGATCCCTGGCCGCCAGCGAGGGTCCCACATGGCACAGCAGACCTCTCCTGCCGCGCCCACTGCTCCCCTCAGCAGTGTACTTCATCAGTCTGTCTGTTCTGTTCCCCACTCTGGCTCTGGTGAATTCTCTCACCCTCCCGCTCTTCTGACTGTACCCAGTGCTTGTATCAATAAATAAATAAATCTTTAAAAAAAAGGGTAAGGTAGATTTATATATTAACTATGAAAATTAATCAGCTCACAGCTGCCTACTCTGTAGATTAATCCTGACAAAACAGACCTCCCCCAAGAAGCTACCTACTCCATCCAGGACAGCTCCCAGGCAGCCACTGGCCGTATTGTTCCCCAAGGGATCTAGCTCCAGTAGAATTCCAAATGAAACCAAGTCACTGTTCAGTTTTTTGCCATGTCCTATCTTCCATCTCTCTCACTCTTATCTTGTTAGGGCTCTGAGGTCCTTGAGAGTAAAGGAATGGGATTTAGCGGAAGGTTATCTAGGATGACAGACCTGAGGAACTTAAATTGTAGAGTCCCCCAAATCCTCTGCCCCACCACCCTTTGATATGGATGAACCCCTCCCCACCAAATGAGGGCCTTCAATTAAGGCAAAGTTTGCACAAGAAAATGCTTGCTGTCTACAGGAATTGGCACTCGCTTTCCTTGCTAGCCATGAATAAATAGGGTCAAGTCACAACATGGAAGTCACAAATTAGCAATGTTGGGCCTACTAAGTGGGGGGATTACATGTAGAAGAACTGCAGATTCTACTCAGTATCTACCAGCAGGAACTAGGAGAGCATCTGAGAAATGAATTTTGAAAGAGCAAAAGAGTAAAGGACTATAATGTTGCATAAGGGCATCCCTGGGGTGCAGGGGTTAAAGAAAGCACTATCAAGCTATTGCCAGCCACTGCAGCACTAGTTCCATTCTCCAGCCTGGAGCAACCCACATGGCACAGCAGACCTCTCCTGCGTCACCCGCTGCTCCCCTCAGCAGTGTATTTCAGTTAATCCACCTGTTCTGCTCCCCACTGTCTCTGGTGAATCCTCTCACCCCCTGCATCTCTGGCCTGTACCCCAGCTCTTGTATGCATAAATAAAAAAATCTTTAAAAAAATAAAGCTGGATAAGAGGGAGTTTATTCATTACAGATATTCTTCCAAGGCTGACTTGAACACTTGGCAAAAGTATTTCCAATAACATCATCCTCTGAGTTTCTGACCATTTTTCCAAAGTGAAATGGTTTCAGCTAGCTATTCTTCCCCAGGTAATCATTCTGGTCAAGTGAATAAATTGACAAATGACCTGAGACCCCTAGCAGCTGTGGACTGAGACAGATTCTCCAGAAACATAGCAAGGGGCACACATGCTTCCTCTTGAATCCCTATTTTAGTGAAAGACTAACATGAACTGAAGTCCTTTATAAACTTATCCAGAAATGTAATCATTTTCTAATAGCAAAATCCTCCTCATTCAATGTCTAGTTTAGTTATCATCTTTCACACTCTTTATTTTCAACCCTTAAAGAATTAATTGTTCCTTCACTTGGGTTTCCAGAGCATTTTATTTTAACCTCTATTGCACCACTTAAATATGTCATTATGGTTTTAGATGATGTGTAATCGTCCTTACATTGTCAGCATTTAACATGCCAGCTGGCACACAGAAAGTGATATATACATTCTTATTAAAGAATTGTTCCCCAATGCAATCATAGGGTATGTGTTCTCCTATGCAATCAAGTAATACAAAGTTAATATGTGCCCAGAAGTTAAATGTAGGCTATTTTTTCAATTTTGCCCCACCCTGCACCTTCATTTCTGACACTATCATATATTAACTGGTGTAGTTTTATCAATCATACTGGTAGCCTTTCCTATGGCAGGGAAAATAAATAATGAAAATTAAGTTAATAAATTACCTATGATATTTTCTATTTGTATTATAAAAATTACAAGTCTTAGGGAAAAAATAGAGAAAGGTCAGCATCCTTTTTTCAATAATTACCATCTCATGGCAAATCTTGTTTCACATATATTCCCACTTATTCTGAGAGGAAAGAGATACATTACCCCAAAATATGCGTCACTGGCATAATGATTATATTGGTCTGATTATTTTTGAAATAATATTTTAGATTATTGACATAGGAAAAGTTCTGAAAACAGTGTAAAAGTTATTCTTTTGTTAGAGATATTTGTATTTGTAAGGGAAACCTCTAGTCTCCCTCTATGTGTCAGGAACAGATTAAATTTAAATCTGCAGAAATTCTGATCAATAGAGAAGGGAAGGGTTACATGTACGAAACAATCTTAGATTTATTCACTATACTTTGCCCTTCCCCATAACTGGTTTCCCACCATCTCTGTTTACTTTCTTTTGTCTTTGGGCAAGGTGGTATTTAAAGTGATGCATTGGGGCATTTCAGGGAGTTACTTAGTTTTCCTGGTTCTCTTCTATGGATACAGAGATCCTCATGTTATTAAACTTCTGTTTTTCTCCTGTTAATCTTTTTTTATTTAACAAGATGTTCCTTGTAAAAAAAACCTTTGCTCCAACATATTCCCCATGCTTTGATTACTCTGAATAAATTACAAATATGTAATTATAAAAATTTCTGTGTATTGGGCCTCCCCGGTGGCACAGCGGTTCAGCGCTGGGCTGCAAAGCTGCCCTCGCAGCCTCTGCAGCACCGGTTTGATCCCCGGCCGCCAGCAAGGGTCCCACATGGCGTGACAGACCTCTCCTGCTGCACCCACTACTCCCCTCAGCAGTGTATTTTGTCAGTCTGCCTGTTCTGTTCCCCACTCTGGCTCTGGTGAATCCTCTCACCCTCCCGCGGTTCTGATTGTACCCAGTGCTTGTATAATTAAATTAAAAAAAAAAAGAAGTACATTGCCTACATTTAAAAAAAAAAATCTGTGTATTAATAGTGAATTTCACTTTATCTTTTTTTCTAAATTTATATCTAATAGTTAAAATTTTTAAAATCCATAACCAAAATTACCTTAATAATTTCATGATGTCATCATAGAATCAGTATCAACATTTTTGGATGCCTTGGAAAACTTTACTTATAAGACTGATGGATGGAAAGAAAAAAGGTAAAAGTCTCTCTTTTTCCCCCCACATATGAGGTGAGCATGTTGATTGCAGGAGGAAAGGTTAGAGAGTTGAATTTTATTTTATTTTATTTTTGCATAGAACAACTGCAGTGTAGGTCAGAGATACAGGGAGGTGGAGTTGTAACAGGGTGGTCCCCAGGAAAGGGGGAGGCTCCCTGCCCTACCCAAGGGAGGGTGGAGCTGATCAGGGAGAGGAGAAGCGGCAGAAGAGACTGAGGAAGGAAGCAGGATGGAGCCAGGAGACCTGGAGGAGGCGCACGGAGCCTAGAGACACGTGAAGAAACTGCGCTTGTCTTTTTGGTCATGGACTGGGTGACATAGATGTGGGTGAGACCCATGGGGAGGTGACAATGGCAGCTTTTATCTTGATGTTGATTTTGTTCTTTTCCTTCTGGGCTTGTCTGGTTGTTGCTGGCCCTTTTCTGTGGGTCCCCACTGGAAGATGCTTTAGACTTGTGGCAGGCTTTGGGGCCTTGCTCTGGGCCAATCCCATTTGGATGGACTTTTACCCACGAGGGGACGGGTAACTTTGGGTGCTTCATTTAGAAACTAGACTCTTTGCCTTACCTGTATTGTTTCCTAGTTTTATTAAAGTTCCTTTTCATTAAAGTCTCATGTGTTTTGTGTTGATGCGGCGGATGGCAGAACCCATTTAGAATAGGCAGGTTTGCGGGGCTTGGGCTGCCCCTCTCCCTGTCCTATAACAGAGTGAGAGGATTCACTATAAATAAATTGGGGAGCAGAACAGGGAGATCTATTGAAATACACTGCTGAGGGGAGCAGTGAGCAAGACCGGAGAGGTTTGCTGTGCCATGTGGGTCAGCTCTTTGGCCAGGGGTAGCAGTGACAGCTCTGAGACTTAATAACTAGGACACCAGCAAGACCCTGAGTCGAAATAATTCTGCTGCCTAAATAGTGACAATAAGGAGTTAACATAAATGAGTCACTTTCAGGACCACATCAGAAAAAGAAAAAAACAAAGAGAAGTGAAATGTTCTAGCTCCTGCTCAGCTGAACTTTTCAGAGGTACAGTCCCACCTGCCCCCACCAATCATCACAATCAAGACCTGATTACAATGCAGGAATGTGGTGATTCCATGTTTTTGTGCTAAACACCCAATTTCACTTCTTTATTATGTAATTACTGATTGATTACTGGAAACTAAAGCTAATAAAGAAGTGCTAAGATTCTCCCCCATGGGAATACAGTAATGACTAAATTATGCAGTATTTTAGAAAATGAATAAAAATATCTTATTTGCAATTTTAATACCCTACATCCCTCCAATTTCTAGTTCACAATGGAGTAACAACCATCTTTGCAATGAGTATAACATGTAATAAAGAATCAATACACATATTTTTATTACCCATCTCCTTCCTCAAGAACTGGCTTTGGGGGCCTCCAAATCCACTTTGGCACAGTGGGTTGAATGCTGCACTGTGAAGCTGTCCACAGATTCTGCAGTGTGGGTTCGACTCCTGGCCGGCCAGGGAGAAACCCACATGGCACGGCAGACCTCTCCTGCCTCATCCGCTGCTCCCCTAAGCAGTGTTTTCAGTCTGTCTGCCTGTTCTGCCCCCCACTCTGTCTCTGGTGAATTCACTCACCCTCCTGCACCTCTGACCTCTACCCCCATTCTTGTATACATAAATAAATTTTATATATATATATATATATATTTTAAAAAAAGAACTGGTTTTGAAGGTATCTAGTATGTGGTATCTAGTATTCTGCTACTCAAATTTATATAAGTTAATTCAATCAACCATGATTGGCAATATGCTTCCATAGTAACAAACAAGGTATCTGAGTATTCTACTCCTCTGCCTTTTGCCTTGGCATCGGATGGACACAGTTTAAACAAAGCGAGGGATAATGGTTTCTCAAGTGAGAGAATTAGTAAAACAACTAAAAATAAAAACCACACCTGGTAGCAATGGAAAAAAAAAAAAAAAGAGCCAGAACTGAAATGGGTTCTGTTCTTTGCTAGTTACTTGTTTAGTGATTTAAGCAAATCTCTTTTTCCTGGATCTGAATTTTTGCCTATAAAATAATTGAGGGAACTGGAATAGATCATCTGTAAGGAATCTTTCACCTAAGTAGTTTTATTTAGATTTTGACTGTATCACCCCTACTTCTTCACTTATCTTTTTTTTTTTCAAATATAAGAAGATATTTCATCCCAAAATCTGATAAAATGTCATAATAAAATATACTTAGTACTAGCTCCCCCAAATAGGGATCAGAGTTATTCATTCACTGGACTAGAAATTCCATCTATTTTCGAATTTGCTCATTTGAATAACATTTTTCATAAAGAATATTTTTTTTCATGTGACTTACCAAATAATGCACAGTACAACAATGTATTGACAGAAGCTCCATTGGGCAGTAGAAAAAAATTTCAGTACCTTTTAAATGCCAGCCCTTTTAAATTGATCCCTGCGCTAGTTCATCTCAGATACCAAAATGATTTACTTAGGAGGCACAGATACCCAACTATGCAGAACATTTTTCCAGATTAAACTTTCTTCTGTCAGCGACATAATTGTTTTTATTGGTTATTCCTGCTTATATATTCTTTCACATGAATATGATACTTTAATAAAAAAAAAGCAACTCACATCCCAATGTGAGTGTTTTATTCACTGAATAAAACATAATGACATTGATTTTGAGTTCTGCTTACAAACCAAAGAACACAGTATATGGACTCAAAGGAGATCCAGTTTATATACAATTAGGTGGGGGTGGGGAAAAATCTTCACAGAAAAATTTTCAGTTGAGATTGGTCTTACAAAATGAATTTTTATTTATTTTTATTTTTTTAAGATTTATTTATTTATGCATATAAGAACTGGGGTATAGGCCAGAGGTGCAGGGGGGCGGGGTGGGATTCACTAGAGGCAGAGTGGGGAACAGAACAGGCAGACTGACTGAAGTACACTGCTGAGGGGAGCAGCAGGCGAGACAGGAGAGGTCTGCTGTGCCATGTGGTTTTCTCCCTGGCAGGCCTGGGGATCGAACTCATGCTGCAGAGGCTGCGGATTGCTTCATAGTGCAGTGCTTAACCCCTTGCGCCACCACAGAGGTCCCAAAAATGATTTTTTTTTAAAAAAGCAGATATAGAAAAATATTCTATGGAAATGGGTTGGCATGGGACAGAAAAAATGGAACAGAGAAAACTATAGTCATGCCATTTTCCAGACTCTCTTGTTTAATATTCACACCATTCTGAGTATTATTATTGTAATTCAATAGACATGGAAACTGAGGATCAGAAAGGTTAATTAACTTTCCCAAGGTTACATACCTAATAAATAGCAGAACCAGTAGGCTATTAAGCCCTAGTCTAAATGACTTCAATGCTATGTTATATTGGAATATTCATTTCTTCAAAAAGCATGTATTGAGCACTCACTGAATATCAAAGACTACAGTTATAATCAGTAATGCCAGGGGTCTAAGATATAGTCATAGTCTATAAAATGTCTATCAGCCTCTTGGGCTAGGTCAGGAAACAGCGAGCTTCCAAGCTGATCTGCAATTATCTTGTCAGCATCTTGCTTCCCGCTCTCCTCTTCAGTTTGCCTCACTAGGGAGAAAACAGGACTGTCTGGAAAGCAGCTTAAGAGATGCTTCTACCCTCTTGGGGCTGCCACTGTCCCTGAGGAAGGCCAAACTCAAATGTCTTGCTCCTCAAGTTTCCCTCCGAGGCCCAGGTCACCTTGGATGTATGCTGAAGAACAGAAGGACCCCGATCTGTTCCCTTTCCTTTTCCAGAGGGGTTAGGTGTGCCCAGGAAAAGATTGAGTTCCCATGTGTCTGCTGCCTGGTGAAGCTTTTGGAACCAAGTTTCAGTAAGAGCTTTTCAGGTTTTTTTCTCTTTGATGTTCTCGCATTTCCTAACAATGTATTTCCCCCACTCCTTGTTCTCATTCTTTTTGAGGTGCTGCTCTCTGAAGCAAAAATTATTTATACAAGAACTGGGGTATAGTTCAGATGCACGGGAGGGTGAGAGGATTCACCAGAGACAGCGGGGAGCAGAACGGGTAGACTGACTGAAAACACTGCTGAGGGGAACAGCGGGCCAGACAGGAGAGGTCTGCCACGCCATGTGGGTATCTCTCTGGCCAGCTGGGAATCAAACCCATGCTGCAGAGCCTGCGGACAGCTTAAGAGCACTACGCTCAACCCGCTGTGCTATCAGAGAGGCCCCGGCTAGGAACTTTCTCCAAGCACACACTGAGATTAGTTTATGCCCAGGAGAACAATGACTTGAGCCATTTCCTGTGAGATAAAAGAACAGGGCTTGCATGCAGCTTTTGAGCTCGAGCAGATGGGATATGCAGGTCTCAGTGGCTCGCGATAAAAGATGGCGGTACTTCCACTTTTAGATGACCATCAGCAGGGCTTATTTCTGCAGAATACTCTTCTGCAGTGAAATTATCAACTAGATAGAAGACCTACTTGCCCTACTATCTTTCAGTGGATTTTGGCAAAGGAGATGCCTTAACCAAAGGCCCCAGGAAAAGACACTATGAACTGATAATGAAGGATGCATGCACACATCTTCAGCTTGCCGTGGTAACCAGCACCTTAATGTTCATGCTTTAGTTCTACTTTATAGGAAATCAGGGAGGCATCGACTATTGATTTAAGGCCTGTACCCCAGCTCTTGTATGCATAAATAAATAAATCTTAAAAAAAAAAGAGTGAAGTTGGAGAAGGGTACAAATGGAAATAGAGTTGCCTAGAATTTATTTGTATTTTCCTTTTTCTTCTTCAGATGAAACAGGTTAAATTTTAAAACTCTATAGCCACTTGTTTTTCCCTGATTAAATGATTAGCATTGGTTGATATATTTGGCTTGATACAAAATATAGCTTGATACCAACCTACATATAATCAAAGTCACAGTCCCCTTAGCAACTGGCTGGAAGTGCCTAGAAGATTATTAGCTTTACATGTTGCAAAGCTGTGTTTATCTGGCTTCTAATTTTGAGTATACTAAATGACAAACTGAGAGTTATTAAAACCTGGCTTAGTTTGAGTCCTTCTCAGAAGTCTATTCTTTCATCAAAATAAAATGAGACCCAGCAGTTCAAACGAATAAGGTTTGCTTTATCGCAAACAAATGTAGCTGGAATATGAGAATCCAGGAAGAAGTAACATTTTTTTGGAAAGCTTAACATTTTCTTACCGGCAAGCATACTTGCTTTGGAAAACCTTTCAGCTGAATAATGGTTCGCATTATCCTCAGCCTTTAGTTTTCCTCCAAATCCTCTTTTGTAGATGTTTCTTAGCTCTCTCAACACTGCTTGACAGTTTTGTTATTTCAGTCTGATTTTCTGCAATTTTACTTCTCTGCTGTCTGGATGATTTTATTATTTGCCATATTCTCTCTTTCAGATTGGGGGTTTTATTCTGGTTTTGGCTTGCTTGGATTTTGGCAAGCTAGTGCTATAAAATACAAGAGGTTTGGAAGCGCTGCAGATGGCAAATGCAGTGTGTGTGCTTTCATTCACGATGGGCTTCCGTCTTTTTATAACAGGCGGAAAACCTGCCAATTCTTATTTCCTGTGCCCATTTGTGACTCTTCAAGCAAGACTGCAGTAGTGACTTGCAGGGCTGAAGGTTTTTTAGTTTGGTGTGCTCTGGTCTTTTGGCATTTCAAAGCAAAATGTTCAGTTGATACTTAGCATTAATCTTACATTTGTTTCTACCATGATATGTTTTTAAGGAATCCATTTACCTTTGAAGTCTGTCTCCCTCCTTTTAGAAGAGGTAAATGATTACCTAATAGTTTCTTTTGGCTTTTATTATTTGTTTGTTTTCTCGTGAGCCAGTACACCTGATAACAATGAAATTTTCTTCCCAAAGAACATCTTGCCAAGAATTACCATTAAAATAATAGGACCTGCTCAATTGAAGGTTAATGGCCTGGCTTTAAAAAGACAGACATTCATTTTGGCAGTTACATTTGAGAGCTTAAAGTCAGGTAAGATATTCTTTCATATAAAAGGGAAAATAATTTACCACCCTACATCCAGCTATTTTGAAACCTCTAGTAAGCAAAGGTTGTTAAGAGCACAACCTCATAGAAATAATGAAACACTGATGTTGTGGAGGAAAATACGTATTTCAGTCATGTAATTACCACAGCATGAGATTAAATAATGAAGTCCTGCCACTGCCTCAGTTTCCCTTAACTACGCTTTTTTTTTTTTTAAATCTCCCACTAGAAGACACATTGTAGAAAAATTCTAATTGCTTTTTGTACAATCTAAGAGCCCAATGCAGGAACATACAAGCATCCAGCATAAGAAAACTGGGCTCCACAGACAAAGCTTAATATTCTCTGGCATAATTTATAATGACTACTGATTTAATTTCTACTATCAAAATGCAACTTTGTTCCTGGTCACACATTAAATAATATACTCAGTAAGAGACTGATCTGATTCCAATTATGACCTCACATAGAAGGAATCAGATTTCAGTAGAAATTCTGAATGCATAGTTAATGGAGACTCAACCGTGGAACACAGAAAGGGGTTCCTAAAGTCCTGGAAGATTTCTGATACCTCACACAGTACATGGGGAACCCAGTTCTTCATCATGGGACTCTATAGGCAGGCATTCACTTCCCTGACCTTGCCTGTAAAATGTTAGTTAATATGTCAGATAAAGAAACATCCCACCTATTCCTGATGGCCCATGATGGCCAGGTACCACTCCTGAGAAGCCCTGCACACAACGCTGCCATGCAAGTTCTCCTAATCTAGAACCCAAAGTGACAGACTCACCTCTGTTGCATATTAAATAAAGGTGTCAGATCACATGATATACTTATTTATTTATGCATACAAGAACTGCATAAATAGTAGAATACAAAGGTCGCATCTAGACCTCACCAAAACTGTGTGGAACTGAGAAAGGGCTGTCCCCGCAGTCAGAGATAAGCTGAAACCCCACAGGAGCTGGGCCCCTTGACTGCCACCAGACAGAGCCCAGAGGGGGATCCAGCCACCACTGGGGCAGACTGTTGGTGCAGGGGAGCATCCCCCAGATGTGCCATCTTTGAGACAGGGAAGGTCAAGTCCAGACCTCACCAAAACTGTCAGAGCATCTGACATCCCAGAAGGAGCTCACCAAGGAGATACCAGCCAGTACCAGCAACAGTGTCCCAATGCATAAGACAAATCAGAAAACAAGCAGCAGGGAGAAGAAAAACTACAAGCAACAAGCAAGCCCTCAGGGAGAGGACACACCACAAAAAGAAAGATGCAACAACAGTGACTTGGAAAAACTTCTGAGCCTTCCTGATGGAAAATTTAAAATCACCATGATTAAAAAACTGAAAGAAGTCGAAAATGATATGGGAAAAATAATTAATGATCAGAAGAATGAAATTGAACACTTAAAGAGGGAAGTGAAAGAAATGCAGGAAATCAAAGGATTAATGGAGGCGCTAAAGAACTCTGGGAAAAGCAATGAAAGCAGAATAGATGAAATGGAAGAATGAATAAGTACTCTCGAAGTCACAGAAATAAAAAAAAAAAAACAGAAAAGGAAAGAGAAGTACGACAGAAAAAGAATGAAGAAAGACTAATTATAATAAAGTAAATATCAAAATCAACAAGCAACTAGAAACTAGAAACACATTGCGGAGGGGGAGGGGAGGAGGGAGTAGGATCAAAACAAGGGCAGCAGGGATTGTATGGGGACTACACCAAGATGAAAATGCATACATGGTGCAAAAAATGAAAAATGATGTAAAAATATATATAAAATAAAATTTAAAAAATGAACTATGATCTAAAATATATAAAAATAAAAAAATAAATCAGACAGTGAAAAAAAATCGTAGAATGCAACTGAGGTACAGACCAGAGGTACAGGGGGTGAGAGGATTCACCAGAGACAGAGTGGGGAGCAGAACAGGCAGATCTACTGAAATACACTGCTGAGGGGAGCAGTGGGCGAGACAGGAGAGGTCTGCTGTGCCATGTGGGTAGCTCCTTGTTTGGGGATTGAATCAGCTCTGCAATCACAGAGCTGTGCGTAAGCCCTTGCACCATCAGGAAGGCCCTGTATGTATTTCAGATAGATTGTCTTTTGGACGGATTAACATTTTGGTTTATCACATGTCCAATTTATTTAACTCAATAAAATTAAAGAGGATTATGTAGACTCAAATTTAAGGTAAAGAAGGTAAAACTAAGCAGCAGCTTTTTCTCTGTTTTGATGCCTTTCAAGGAGTAGGTAATTTGTGTCTACTTGTATTTAATTGTATAGGTAGCCAGTTGAGAGGGAAATAAGGAAGGAGTCTGTAACATAGAACTAAAGATAACTGACTCTTAGAAGACCCTATATGTAAATTACAATTTATTACAAGAGGTCCAAGTTGATCATGGGATAAATATACTATTCAGAATAGTCAAATGGAAATACCAGTCACATTTAAAGTTATCTGATGGATAGACCAAAAAACCCTGTTTTTTGAAGTAATAAGGATAGTTTCCTTGCATGATGCATATTTTTTTCAAGAGAAACCTAATTGCCATGCAGACTTACACTGACTCAATATTAATCAATATGCATATTCCGAGTTGGAAAATTTAGCTCAGTTGTGAATATAATAAAAATTTCCTTTAATATATTTTATTAGATGCTTTGCTTACAATAATATTTCTTTCTGTAAATAATTCCTGAAAGACACAAAAATAGACTTGGATGAAAATACATTCCATGTTGTTGGATAAGAAAATACGGCATTATAAAAATGACAATTTTCTCTAAGTTACCTTATAAATTTAATACAATCTCAATAAAAAACAAACATGTAGGAATGATTTCTAGAGTTATGCAAGTTCATTATAAAGTTCTTATGGGAAAACAACCAAATAATAAAAGCCAAAGAAATCCCAAGAAGGGAGTGGGCTACTTCTTCCACATATTAAAATGTATTATAAACATTCTGTAATTAAACTCTATGGTTTATGGTATTGTACATGAATGGCCAGATGTCCAAGTTGAAAAGAAGAGCAAGTGCAGGGAAGGAAGGTGGTGCACAGGGAAGTTAATAAATACAGTATCCGACACGAGTGCTGAGAAAGTTATAGAGTTATATGTAATAGTACAAAATTTGGGTTATTTCTCATCACCTCCATCAGGATAAATTTCAAATGCATCAGACATTGAAATATAAAATGTAATCATATTTGTATCAAAATAAAATGGATAAATCCCCTTATAGTCCAGACTGGAGATATAGTTCCCTAATTACATTATTGTTTCAACATCTAAAAGCAATGAATTTGGTCCTCCCTGGTGGTACAAGAGTAAGTTAAGAAGCAACTTGTGAAGCTGTCTGTGGCAACTGCAGCATGAGTTCAATTTCCATCCAGGGAGCTACCCACATGTCATGGCAGACCTCTCCTGTCTCACCCCCTGCTCCCCTCAGCAGTGCATTTCAGTCTGCCTGTTCTGCTCCCCACTCTGTCTCTGGTGAATCCTCTCACTTCTGCACCTCTGGCCTGTACCCCAGTTCTTGTATGCATAAATAAATAAATATTTTTTAAAAAATAAAATAAAAACAATGAAAATGAAAGGGCTGATAAATTTCTGTATCTAAAAACCAAAATTTCTGCATCACACACACACACACCATGAAGAAAGTAGAAAAAGCAAAAACTAGAAAATAAATTATCAGTAGCATATCACAGATGAAAGTTTGATACCTTAGGAAATACAGAGAATATTTAATATTTGAGAAGAAAAACCAATAGCACCAAAGGAAACTTATTTTAAAAAATTATATAGATGGTCATTCTCATTCATAATAAAAAATGCAAATTAAACCTACTTTCAAATAAAATTTCTCTTCTATCTGATGACAAACATCTAAAATTTTGATAGAATATTCTGGGGTTGGCCTACTGCTGCTAGGAACTTTTCCAACATTACATTGACAATAGAACAAAATGTCATAATACAAAGATTATTCATTGTAACAGCATTTATAATGAGAAAATGCTGGGGAAAAAATCAGTGTCCGAAAGTAGGAAGACTGATTAAATAAGCTCTAAAGGAGTATTCTACAGCTGTAAAAGTGAATGAGGAAATCTCGCTCTATTGTTATATAGTAATCATCAGGAAAAATTGTTAGGGTAAGAAAAAACACAGGCATTACAGGTTTTATAGTATATTACTGTTTGTGTAAGAAATGGGATAGAAATATGTGTGGTGTGTTTGTGTAGACAGGCAATATATGCTTACCTGTGTGGGTACAGAGTCACATACATACATATATGCATGCACATGTATGTACATGTATGTATGTTAATGTCAATGTGTGTGCATACATATGCATTCTTTTTTAAAAGGATAAACTAAAAAGCTATCATTTAAGAAGACACATGGATAGGGATGGAGGGTGGACTATTATTTTGAGATTTTCTTTGGAGCACTGTAAAATTAGTACATAACTAATAAAAAACTAAAGTTAAATAACAAAAAAAGCAACCATGTATTTCAAAGAGGAAGTGAAACACAGGGACCTATCTGCATTTTAAATTGGTGGAATAACTATATAAAAAATTATGTTGAAGTATTAAAAAAACATTTTGTGATTCAGCCTTTGTGGGGAATATCCTGAGGACTGAAAAAGAAACACACAAAATAATTAAATCATACTCACTGGTCTTATTATTAGTAGAGATGCTAACCTTTTATTTATTTTAAATGCTTACAAGTATGTTGTAGGATGAAAGAACTAAATAATTATGTTAGTGCCACTACCAACCAAGATTTTCAGACTAAAGGAAAGACATCTGTGTTTAAAATCAAGGTTAGATAACTGCCTTATAACCTGGAATTTGAATTACCAATATTCCTCTGAAATATATTTTCCATATAAAGTTTGGATTTTCAAGTTCTGTCTGCTCAATAGGTCTACAAGAAACGATAATTCAGTAGTGATGGAAAACAGAATCCTCATTTTAAAGTCTAATTTTTATTTTCTACTAAAAAAACAAAGGGTTTTTTTGGGGGGAAAAGGATGATCCCAGGTCTGGGAATATTCAAAATGAACCTGAGATCTCATGCCAAAAAGCAAGAAAAATTTAAAAGATTACTGGAGTTACAGAAAAAAAGATATGAGACTACTGCCCCAAAATGGATCCTATTGGCCAAAAATGGATAATTTGAGCATCAGGAACAAACAATTATCAAATAATTAGAGCATATCAACTATTTTTTTAACCACTGTTCAACCTTAAAGTTGCAAAATAGGAACTCAGTTTTCTGCAAATTAATAGATACAAAACATCTTTATTCTGCTTTTTCTTATGTTTTGAGGTAACCATATAGCATGAAAAAAGTTATATTTTTCGAAGAATTTCAGCCGAATGATTTTAATTTCATTATTCTTTCTGTAAGATTATAAATAAATAACCATTCAGTGAAAGGTTGTTGGAAAAGCCTATAGTAGACATCTAGGGCAGAGAACACAAAGCCACTGGTTATATTAACATCACGAGAAGTGGAGCTTTCTTCTTAGAATAACTTTTGAAGATTTTTTTAAGATATTTTTGCTTTAAAAACAAAGGAAATAGAGAGAACAGGAATCAAATTAATATTATATATATATTAAAAAATATATGTAACATTCCATTTTATGAGTTTCTGGTGTGCATCTTTGACAGTAAACATGTACATACCACATTAATTTCTCTACTGAATGTCCAATTCTATCTTTCACCATATCAACTCTTTACAGAAAATATGGAGAATGCACAAATAAGGTAAATGAGTAAATGATACCACAAAGAAACAAACACAAGCAGTTAAATCCAGTTTGTAAAAAATTCCTCCAGATCTAGTTTCTTTTTCAACAAACAAATAGCAAGGGGACAAAGAAGCAGAAATTGTTTTAGAGAAAGGACATGTGCAAACACTAAGCTGATATAGAATGTCTCTGCATAAAGGGAGAAGCAGCATGTCAGCACAGTGAACTGCACTATTTCCCACACCCCCACTTAGATGTAATCACCTTGGATTACAAGTTCCTGAACGCCATGGACCAGACTTTCCTAAGCAGAAGAGTTCATGGAAACAAGGGGTGGAACTCAGTGGACTCTATGGAGAGCGGGCAGGCCAGGATGCTCTTGTTTCTCAAGTTTGGACTTATAAGGCTTGAGGAAGAGACATGCAAAGAGAAACATGAAGGAGAGACATGTAGACACTTGGAAAAGAAGTGTGGAGTGATGGCTCCAGTCCTTGGCAGAGACAAAGACAAAGCGGTTATCCTGATTTGTACTTTGATTTGGCAATGTCTTTTTCTCCCTTGGTCCCAGCTTTCTCAGACCTCCCTTACCCCTTTCTTGCTGTTCCTGCCAGAAGGTACTTAGAGTACCACAACTGGCAAGCCACTTTGGGCCAATCCTGTCTGGCTAGACATTTGCCCATGAAGGGCTGGATAATAGTTAGCATTTTATTAGAAATATCCTTTCTTCTGTTTCTTTATGCACACTAATTCTATAAAAGATCTTTCACATGAGAAAGGTAAAGGAAGAGTCAGTTTCCTTGCTCTCTGTATGCATAGCTGGTCGTATCCCTTTACAGCATGCACCCCTTCACAGTTTGGGGGCTCCGGGTACCCCTTGGTCATGAACTTACAGACTCAGAGCAAGGTATAGACTTTGTTTAGATTTTTGATTTGAACAAACTGTGAAAAGATATTTTAGATAATTAGACAAATTGAACATGGGCTGGTTATTAGAGAGTATTGTTCATATCATTAGTTGTAATCATGGCCAAGCATTTATCAAAAAAGTCATTAGCCATTAGGAATATATTTTGAAAAATGGTGACATCTGGGATCTGTTTTATAAATAGTTTAGCAAAAAGTAGAAAGATATCAATGCTGAAGATTGTCAAGGATGAATGATGTGCACATGGCAATTTATTTTCTTATTTGTTCTCTACATTTGTTTAAAAATCATGACACAATTTTGTTAAAACCTAGTGACTTTGACAATTTCTATCTCCTACGACTATTTGCTACAGTTCCCATTGTGCAGGCATGCCAAAATGGCATCTTTCAGAAAAAGACTAAGATTACATGAATTTTTATTGTTTATTTTACAAATGTATTCTTTGATCAGACCTGGTGAATTTATAGGCAGAGTTTTCAATATGTTCTGCTTCATATGTTCTCTTAATCCATTAAGCAATATCATAAAGTAATTTTCTGTATTGTATTTGCAGTGAAAAATGAAACGAAGTTCTTCCATGAAGAATCCTCTGCTTTTATATGTTATTTTATGTCAGTGATTCCCAACTTACTGATCCTGAACCTCTTTCATGGACCACATAGAAAAGCACAAAGCTGTGAAATAAACATTGTAGCCCAAATAATGTTTTACACATATAAGTAGTATGTGTGTGTAGATAGATAGATAGATACACAGATAGATACATACATACATACATACATAGATTTAATTCATAGGTAAAAAACCTAGGTACCTGGATATTTGACAGAGCCCAAAGTGATTTTTTTTGCCATTTTGTTTATTTTTCTCACCACCATCCCTTTCATACACTTGTTCCTATCTCCCTCCTCCCCACCGAATCTCAGAGCCCTCATTGCATTTATTAATGTCTACTAGTTTTTATAAGTATTTATTTTGCCAAATCATTCATTATGTAAATGTCCAATATTTGCTCTAGTCCTTCTGACTTGCTTACATAATTCCCTTGAACTCCCTCTATTTCGCTGTAAATGGCTGCATTTCATCTTTCCTCATGACTGGACAGTATTCATAGCATGCACAGATGGCACCTTCTCAGCCCTGTCGTCTACCGATGGGCAGTGAGCAGCATCCATGTCCTAGCTGTTATAAAACAGTTCTACAAGTAATATTATAGTTAACACTGAGGGCCTCCCCGTCACTGCAAGGTGTCAAGTTGCAGCACTATGAAGCTATCCTCAGCCACTGCAGCATGGCACAAGTTCTAGCCCCAGACAGGGAGCTGACCCACATGGCGCAGCAGACCTCTCCTGTCTCACCCACTGCTCCCCTCAGCAGTGTATCTCAGTACATCTGCCTGTTCTGCTCCCCACTCTGTCTCTGGCGAATCCTCTCACCCCCTGCACTTGGGCTGTACCCCAGGTCTTGTATGCATAAATAAATAAATCTTTAAAACAAATAAAAAACTAAAACTTACTGAGATGTCTTTGTGACTGACAGAATAAAAATCTCAACAAATGAGTGCTTAAATGATAATGAATCTTTAGACCTAACGTTGTAAGTTTTGTTTTACATTAACAAACAATGTGTTCTAATATATTCTTGACAATATTAAAGACCTTGAACACTGCGAGACTACACAGTGTTTAATATGGAGTCATTTCAGGAACACCAGTGATTTCTATCTATGAGAAGACGAATTCCCCACATGTCCCTATTAAAGATTCCTTGAGGATTCATTATGAGTCCTATCCAGAGACTAACTCCCTGACACTAACTTCTTGCTACAAAATGTCAATAGTTTGAGATACTGGGTTTGGATCTATGTTAAGTGGGGCATGTGAGTGGAAATCCCCTGGAGTTATGCATCAGTGAGACTTTGAATATCAAAATGTTTTGTCCCCAATATTACAAAATGCAAAAATGCAATCTTTTTGGTACCACAGTTTAGCATAATTTAGAATGTGTAAGCCAACAAAGATACAGCACAGGCAATGCCAGTAGGTGAGAACTATGCTGTCTTAAGGCATAAACTGAACCCTGTTGTACCTTCCCTAAATCTGGCTTCCAGAGAGAGCACCTAGAGTCTGTATGAGGAATGGGATGGGGGAAAGAAAATGTCGTGGAGCCAAAGGGACATCACATGCTGGGGAGTGGCTGCAAATATGTGATTTGATTGTTGATTGTTATTTAGACCTGATGAAACCCAGTAACTTTTTCTAGATTCTTAACTATTGTGTAGGTGTCTACAGTGACTCATTTGTACCATCGTTAAGAACAAGGCTCTTCGGGCCTCCCTGGTGGCACAGTGGTTGAGCGCTGGGCTGCAAAGCTGCCTGCAGCCTCTGCAGTGGTGGTTCGATCCCCAACTGCCGGGCGAGGGTCCCACAAGGTAGGCAGACCTCTACTGCCGCCCGCTGCTCCCCTCAGCAGTGTATTTCATCAGTCTGCCTGTTCTGTTCTCTTCTCTGGCTCTGGTGAATTCTCTCACCCTCCCGCGCTTCTGACTGTACCCAGTGCTTGTATAAATAAATAAATAATTTTTTTTTTTTTTAAAAAGGCTCTTCTCACTTAAAATTTTTCATTGATTTCTTCTAAATATTTTCCCTTTCTTAAGATGAACATAAGTGGGTGTTGTTATCAGTTCATAAAAGTATAATGCTATACCAGGTAAAATGTTAGATTCTTGGTCTTATTCCTCGATTTTTATGAAATGTCAAGTGAAGCACAGGTGTGGATGACGTGTGTAATCGGGAGACAACAGTTGACTGCAGTTTCTTTTATCCTCAGCCATGAGAATGGTGGAGGGTTCCTAGGTCCTAACACTTTAAATGTCAAAGGTACCAGTGTAGTCAGGGTGAAACACACACACACACAAAAAAAAAAAAAAAAATAAGAAAAGAAGATAAAGCATCACTATTTCAAAGAAATCTGAGCATCACAGAGATCCATAGTAATCCCCTCCCTAACACTCTGTTGGTACTTGTTACACTGTTTTTCTAAAGCAATCATTTGCCTGGGTCTCTATTATTGTTTTTCTTTCAGATAGCAAAAGGTAAAGAAATCCATTACTAGAAAATATTTCTATATATGTAAGCCCAAGTGCATCTAGGAAGCAGGAGTTAGACTACATTCGATTTTGTCTCTAGCAAAAGATTTAATGTTTACTGCTACATTAATTTAAGAAGAGAAATGGAAGGGAAATTTTAATAGAAAAAGAGCAGATAATGGACTCAGTACTAAGCACACCAATTTCATTTGTAATCACCATATCTCTGGATCACTTTTATAAATCTGACAATTATAAAGTTAGAGATACAATGGATAGAGTGATAAAAAATGGTAACATGAACCCAAGATTAAAGTGGCTGCCCAAGATACTAGTTAAGATGAGTGCCATGCAGCAGTCATTGATAACATTTTAACAAATACACCAATATGGAAAAACATAAAGCAAAAAAGTGCTGTCTGTTAGCTGTGACACTTACAATAGGTTTATAATAGATTTTATTTTTGTCTCAAAACACAAACTGTGCACATACCTATTTATGTTATAACTGATTAAAGCAAAGAAAAATCTGCTTCTATAGAAGCTCACTTTGGTTCCCTCATGTGTAAAGCAGGAAAATAAAATCACTCCCTTTGCTTACCGAATGAATTGAACTTGCTTTTTTTGCAAATAGAAACACAGGCCTCCCTGGTGGCCTAGGGGTTAAGTCTCAACGCTATCACAGCGATGGCTTGAGTTCAATTCCCGGCAAGGGAGCTAACCCACATGGTGCAGCAGACCTCTCCTGTCTTGCCTGCTGCTCCCCTCAGCAGTGTATTTCAGTCAGTCTGCCTGTTCTGCTCCCCACTCTATCTCTGGTGAATCCTCTTACCCTACTGCACCTCTGGCCTAAACCCCATTTCTTGTATGCATAAATAAATAAAAATAAATCTTCATTAAAAAAAGAAAAAAAAAAACTATATCCCACTGAAGGCAAAGTACTGTGGGGTGTCTAAAGCCATTTTCAAATACAAACGAATTCTGAGTTTAGAAATAAACTGTCCTATGAGAATCATTACCCTGCCACTGGGTCATTCCAGTTAAAAAAAAAAAAATGATCTATTTCTTTCTGGCTTATTTTGCTTAGCATGATCCCTTCCAGCTCCATTCAGGTTGCTAAGACCTAAATAAGGGACCAGGAAAAAGACTAATTATAATAAAATAAAAATCAAAATCAATAAGCAACTATAAACCAGACACACTACGGGGGGTAGGAGAGGAGGGCTTAGGGTCAAAATAAGGGAGGTGGTTTGTATGGGGGAGACTATAACCACGATGAAAATGCATACATTGTGCAAAAATTAAAAATGATGTAAAAAATATATGGGCCTCCCCAGTGGCGCAACGGTTGAGCGCTGGGTTGCGAAGCCGCCCACGGCCTCTGCGGCGCCGGTTCGATCCCCGTCTGCTCCCCGGCCACCAGAGGAGGGTCCCACATGGTGCGCAGACCTCTCCTGCCGCCCGCTGCTCCCCTCAGCAGTGTACTTCGGTCCTTCTGCCTGCTCTGCTCCCCGCTCTGGCTCTGGTGAATTCTCTCACCCTCCCGTGCTTCTGACTGTACCCAGTGCATGTATGAACAAAACAAACAAATAAATAAATAAATAAAACATGCAAAAAAAAAAAAAAATGATGTAAAAAATATATAAAATAAAAAAAGATCTAATTTGTCCCTATAATTAAAGGGTAAAATGACCCCTTTTTGTTTGTATCATGGAAGTGATTTCATCACTAACAGGGCTGGACACAGGATAGCAATTTGGCAGGCACTTGTAAACGGGTAGTTGATACAGTGAAATGACCATTCACACTGAAACTGATGTCACTCGATGATGTTTCCGAGTCCAGTTATCTTTATTATGCCCCTTGTAATTCCCTCATCTCAGCCAGGAAGACAGATGCATGGATGCTAACAAATACAAGTCCTGTTGCAGGGTCTTCAAGACTTTATGGAAAATCTCATAGGATGTATGCTAGAATTATTCTCCACATTTTTTTATTTTTTTATTTAATATATTTTATTTTATATAATTCTTACATCATTTTTCATTTTTGCACATGTAATATTACTCAGCATTCAAAAAAAGATAAACACATGCAATTTGCAGCAACATGGATGGAGCTGGAAGGGATCATGCTCAGCGAAATAAGCCAGAAAGAAAAAGAAAAAATACCGGATGGTCTCACTCATAGCAGGGATTTAGAAAACCTAAATAAGGGCCCAGGAAAAAGACTAACTATAATAAAGAAAAAATCCTCTACATGTTTTGTCGAAGTTCCTCATCAGGAATGGTTTAGAGAAAGGCACAGGTAATGCTCAAAGTATATGCATTTGTATTTATGTCATACTAGTTCTCCAGCAAAGACCAATCTCTCCTTCTTTAAAATGCATGTAAACACTGATGAACATCCTTAACCATCAATAATATTTACAAACTAAGCACAAAAGAACATTCCAACACGAAACATAGGGAAAGCACATGTCATCTTCAGTCATTTTGTTCATGATATAAACAAGAAAGGAGTAAGCAGGTATGACAGACGAATAAAATGATATGGTCTCAGGCTGAGAAAAACAGAAGATGGGGCAAAGAAAAATCATAAATTGCTCCTGACCTCACTATGAGAAAACCCCCGAATTCATGCTCAGTCCCTAAGCCCTGTCCAGAGAGGTGGTCATAGCTCAGCTCAAATCCAGACAGACAGTGAGAATGCACTTTAAAAAGCAGATTGAAACCCATATGTTTGACATCGCTCAAGTTTTAATATAACCAATTCAAAACAAAAGTTTAGAACATCCTGACAGTCAACCAAAAACAGTTTTACTTTGCAGAAATATAAACATTTGCTTGGTCTTTTGAAATGAGATGCTTGTGTTTCTAAGGAGATATGGGTTTCTAAGAAATAGGAGGAATAATTTATAACTGCTCCATGTTAAGATAATTGCCTAATTAGGAAAATAATTTTTACATTTAAAAAATGATGCTAGATTTCATAGAGTTCCTAATGAAGACTATTAATGAATTTTTATTTTATTTGTTAAATATTTATTTATTCATAGAAGAATTGGGGTATAGGTCAGAGGGTACAAGGGTAAGGGGATTCACCAGAGACAGAGTGGGGAGCAGAACAGGCAAATCCACTGAAATACACTGCTGAGGGGAGTAGCAGGTGAGACAGGAGAGGTTTGCTGTGCCATATGTGGGTCAGCTACCTGGCCAAGGATCACACTCAGGCTTTAGCAGTCATATCACTGAGACTTAACCCCTACACTGCCAGGGAGGGGTTAATGAAATTTTAAAAGAACTTCCAACAAGCCCAGGTGAGGAGCTAGGTTGCCATTTGCTTTTCAGCTGTGTCATCATAGCTTGGGGTCCTTCCTACGTGATTTATGCCTAGTTTTTTCCACATTCTCCACACCCATTTGTAACTGGGCTTTATTTGTTTAATGAATATTTCCTTAGATAAAATGGCCACTTTATCAGTTCAGCTAAATACAAGAGCAGCTCAAATCATCAAATGTCTCCAAAAGGTCAGCTCAAATGTATCAGCCAAAAGAACAACTCAGCTACCTGTGGTGACGCAGATACTTGCTTACTTACTCATAGAGAGGAATATTCCATTTACTTCCTCTCCATGACTTTTTTACCTTTCACCCAATTAGTTAAATTTTCCCATACACTTAGTGTTTTAGCATTGAATTCATCACTGAATAAAGACTATAAGGCACCAGAAACACGATCCATTGTAAGGAATGCTTGTAAATTAACATTACCCAAACACTATAATCTATCATTGTTAGTTACATTAAAGGATATGATTAAGAAGAAGTAGATAGAGCATACAAATTCAGAGAGAAACCTGGCACAATTTTAGCTCATGAAAACCTACAATTTGAAGTGAAGATACGTGGTAATCACAGACCGACCTGAGACAGCTACCATGGATGCCTTGCACAGGCCTCAAACACTTCACTATGAAAAGAAGCTCTTAGCATCTCAATTACACCCTTTCTGAAGACTGAGGCCAAGGTCTAAGTAATCACTGGGGATTGCACAACTAAGCAAATGGCAGCTATATTAGATGCAGAATCCAAACTCAGGCAAAGAATAGCCTAAAGAGAAGGAGGGGCTTTAGGGTTATCTGATCCACTACCCGTTTTGCATTTGAAGAAACAGAAGGTCACCAAACCAAATCATGGTTGATACAAGGTCTTGGAAGTAGGTCATTTTTGCCCTCATTTCGAGTAGGGGAACCTCTTTTGCCATCCTTAGCAAACATTATGTACCATTTCATCAGCTACGATGCTGTGACGCAGGGGACTCCCTGGTGGTGTGAGGGGTTAAGATGCAACCTACGAAGCTATCCACAGCCACTGCAGCATGAGTTCCATCGCCAGCTGGCAAGGGAGCAACCCACATGGTGCAGCAGACCTCTCCTGTCTCACCCGCTGCTCCCCTCAGCAGTATATTTCAGTCAGTCTGCCTGTTCTGTTCCCCACTCTGTCTCTGGTGAATCCTCCCACCCCTGACATCTCTGGCCTGTACCCCAGTTCTTGTATGCATAAATAAATAAATCTTTAAAGAAAATGAGATGATGTGACACACAGCCATGCCCTCACCATTTGGAAGGTTGGAGTAGTCAGCCCATGACTTAAAAGTCCTTGCAATGAAACAGCCACACAGACACAGGATTTTGAGGGATGTGCAAATACCCCTTTTACTTTCTCCCCGGCTATCCCTCAGGGCATACAGATGTATCTCAGCAGACTTCAGGAGAAGCTCCTCTCTGTCTCATGTTCTCAGACTTCTCAGCCCTCTGTCCAGCAGAGGCTTCCTCCTTTTTTCAACCCAGGCTGCCATTAGGCCTGGGTTCTTGCCCAGTGAAAGTGACAGGGTTTGGTGCTGGTCCAGATGGCATGAGGATGGCATCTGGTAACCAGGGGCAAGACAGGAGGTGGAGGCCAGTTGGCACACTAAAGCATCATCGATTAAAAAAAGCATTTTACAAATAAACAGGGCTTTTTTGTTTATTATGATTCTTTGTGACACTGGGAACAGCATGATGGAAAGTATGGGGGTAAGTCACTAAAATCTCATCCTCTTCAGGTGCTACTACTAGGATAGGTGGTCTACCAATTAGGTTCTATGCACAGGAGGCAGAAATAAAGGCAAACTGTCCTTTCAGACCCAGTCTTAGACAGAGACAGCTACTAGAGAAACGAATCTTTGTTGTATTACTTTTACTGGAGAGAAAAATATGAGTATCTTTACAATAGAAATCACACACACAAAAGCCATGAACCATACCATACTCCACAATGTGGGAGAAACACCACATATGGTCCTTTGCTCCCTAAAAGACTCTTCTCCAGCCAAATGGTATAAAGAGCACATTTGCAAATAAATTTTCACATCACTATTGGCTTGTGTGGGGGGAGTTTCAAGGGGGGCAGAAGGACTATCTCCGGAAATGCTTCTATTGTCTTAACAGGCAGGCTGACATCTGACTTTGCTCAGCAAACTGAGCTCTTCTGAGGATCTTAACAAATTTACACCCTATGGCTCACCTCTTCCTCCCTGGTGTATTTCATAGGCAGCATTGATAACTGACTGCACCACTACAAATAGACACTGTCATTTTAGAAATAGGGTTGTCCTTTTATAGGCAGATTGATGGACTAGGTGCCAAGGCTTTGGAACAGCAGTGTGACTGGGGCAAACACTATCCCCCATAAATGCAATATTGACAAATGTCCTACCCAAACCAGAGGACTCTGTCAAATTGCCTTTATCAAGGCATAACTGTAAAGCACAGGACACAGAAAATCATAGGCAAGTTCTAGGGAGTGGGGTATTAAGCACATCATTTAAAGCAGGAAATGTTAATGAATGAAGTAACAGTATGGATTATCAAAAAACAAAGCTCTTAATTTTATGTCTCAACCTCCCAAAAGTTACCAATATTCCTTGGGTAAGCAAAGATCATCTTAAATCTAAAGATTTTTTAACTTGAGACATTTTTCTTTTTATCTTCTATTTCATTTCTCAAGTTATCAGACACAAAGTAGTTTAGTGAAGTAGAACGGACTGTAAACTCTGTAACATAATCAAAAGCTTAAAATGTATCTCCTTGGAATTCAGATCTAAAAGTATTTAATAGAATTTTTTTGAGAAAATAACATCTTTCACAATGAGAACATTGCTTTGGGACCCCTAAATAAAAAGTAATGGGTTATCTATTGAGAACCCATCAGCATCAAGAAATATCCAACCAACAATTCTCATTTTATATCCCTAATTCCATTTTTGGCACTAAACATTCATTTCCCTTTTCCACATCTTGGTTCTCTATAGCACTCAATATTAGTTTTCAGCAATATAAAATGATTTCCATTATAAAACACACAGCTATTTTATATACCACTGAGAAACTAAACACACTGCTTATTATAATTATAAGATGCATTCTGATTTCAGAGATATTATTATAATATTTAAAAGCATACCTCTCAAAACTAAAGAAAATATATCTCTGGAATGTCACTAAACATTCTTACTGGAATAAAACAGCTAAATAGATACGCCAAAGGGTTCTCTGGTGGCCTAGGGGTTAAGTCTCAGCGTTATCACAGCGACAGCCTGAGTTTGATCCCCCGCCAAGGAGCTGACCCACATGGCACAGCAGACCTCTTCTGTCTGGCCCACTGCTCCCCTTAACAGGGTATTTCAGTAAATCAGCTGCTCTGCTCCCACTGTGTCACTGGTGAATCTTCTCAGCCCCCTATATCCCTGGCCTACACCCCAGTTCTATGCAAAAATAAATAAATAAATGAAAGAGACATGTCAGAGCTGTAAGACATTTTCTTACTATCTCTCATATCAAAGAGCATCATACTTTGAAATTTGGGGAAAGCTGTTTGGTTGATTTCTGTTTTTCACAGAAAAGAATAGGAAATGTATTTATGTGATATAAATAGTTAGCTAAACTTTTGAAAAACAAATTCAGATTGAGGGAAGAACCATCCAGGCACAAACAAATAAGATCTAAACTAGGAACTAATAAAAAAAAATCACGCAACTATCCATGACAAAGAACATAGAAAATATCCCAACTGAGTGCTGTCTATTTTAAATATGCTCAATTTGAACTTTCTTCAAAAATACCTATTGTGGGGCCTCCCTGGTGGTGCAAGGGGTTAAGCACCACACTATGAAGCAATCCGCAGCTTCTGCAGCACGAGTCCGATCCCTGGCTGGCCAGGGAGCTACCCACACGGCACAGCAGACCTCTCCTGACTCACCCCCTGCTCCCCTCAGCAGCGTATTTTAGTCATGCTGCCTGTTCTGTTCCCCACTCTGTCTCTGGTGAATCCTCTCACCCCCCACATCTCTGGCCTGTACCCCAGTTCTTGTATGCATAAATAAGTAAATCTTTAAAAAAAGTACCACTTGTGCTTGGGCAACTTCTTTAAGAAGTTCATACTCACCCTGTACCTTTCTTGCTCCTATGAGAAAAGCCAGATAAATGTGCTTGAGACAACGTCCCCCTTGAATTTCTGTAGAAATGCACTGACTGGCATCAGAAGTCATGAAATCCAAGAATGTGAGATCCTATCACTGAATGAATCCAAAAGAAAAAGCCTCAGAATGGACTTATCCCTCTCCTGACATTAGCAAGGGAATTTCATAAGGAAACTACATATTTTTATTCTTCCTGAGAATACAGAAACCCCTAACTAGATTTTAAACATGGAGTAGGTCAGCCCTGCTCAGGCATCTACCACGAAAACAAACTTTGGTCCCAGTTTTATTTATGAAACATACTTTCACCAAAGTCCTTGGCTTTTCCACAAACATTAGGCAATCTGTCCTGGGAGGACCAAACTTCATATAATCATTTTCTCCTTGACGTGTCCCCTCGGATGGGTAATCAGTGTCACTGGCCTAATATGGCCAAACCATTGTAACCTAAACTGCCCATCCTGAATTCCCATCCTTTACTGTCATATATGATACTCCATTCACCCAGTTGGCCAAACAAGAAACTTGGTGGTCTGCTTGATTTCTCATGTAATTTCACTGGTCCATCTTCTCCAGCAGCCATGCCAAGTATCCACTAAATGCTTTTGCTCAATTTCCCCTTTGGGTATAAAACCCTAGAACTGTCTACAAGCATCTCTTGCCTGGATTTTTTAGTTGGTTTCCCAAATCCATCATCTGTTTTGCGCACAGCAGCCACAGTGCTATTTTTAAATACAAATCATATTCTAGTACTACTCTAGTCCCCCCAACTGCTACCCATTGCATGTCAGCTCAGAGCTAATATTACTCTTAGAGCTTTGGTTTTCTGATCTGTAAATTGAGACTAATAATGATGATACGATACTACCTTCTAAGTTGCTATGATGACTCAATATATGGAAAGCTGCTTGAATAGCTCTTGGCATGTAGAAAATATCCAGAGCAGAGTGGTGGCAGTTGTTGCTTACAATCCAAATGTAAACCCTTACCAAGTCTGACCTTAAGCATCCCAGCCACCTCGTCACTCACCACTACCTGTCTGTCTACAGTCTGGCCTCCTTTGTCTTTCTCAAGCACACAAGGCTCATTTCCTTCTTGGGGGTCTTTCACTGTCTGGGCCCCCACCCCTCTCTGAGCTGGTTTCTTCTTGTCATCCTAGCCTCTCATCCTGTGCCTCAAATTAATGAGACTTTCTCAAATCGCCCAAGGTCAATGAGTAGTCCTTCTAGTGACTTTTTATCATAGAACCCCATTTTAGTTCCTTCATACTGCTTTTTAAAAAATATTTATTTATTTATTTATTTATTTATTTATACAAGCACTGGGTACAGTCAGAAGCATGGGAGGGTGAGAGAATTCACCAGAGCCAGAGCGGGGAACAGAACAGGCAGACTGACGAAATACACTGATGAGGGGAGCAGCGGGCGCAGCAGGAGAGGTCTGCCTCTCCTGGGCACCATGTGGGACCCTCGCCAGGGGCCGGGAATCGAACCGGCACTGCAGAGGCTGCAGGCAGCTTTGCAGCCCAGCGCTCAACCAATGCTCCACTGGGGAGGCCCCCTTCATATTGCTTTTTAGGGTTGAAATTGTGTGTTGGTGTATCGTAAGCACTTTATCACCTCCATGTCCGCATGCCTCTATGGCAGTAGAAATGTCACTTGCTACCTCTGGGTAAGTAGCTCTGTGGGTCACAGTTCCTTGAAGCACCAGCTAGGTACTTTAATAGCTCTCTTAGAATTATGAGAGTTCAAGTAGCTCATCCATACCCATTGCCTAATAGTGTCCAGTAAGTAAATGATCATCATGCATCGACTTCCTCTATAAAAGGAAACCTAAGTCAAATGTATTATATAAAGCCAATATATATCTGAGGAGAGAGGCCCTTGGAAGTGGAGAAGAATGTGACAGTGGATGCTATTTAGAGAAAGAGGCTCTGAGAGTTCCTTTTACAAGTTGGAGAGGAACAATATAGGTCAAGCTGCCATGAAAAGAAACAGTTTCTGAGTTTGCATTGTGGATGAGTTTTTCTTATTTTTTTAAGGTTTATTTATGCATACAAGAACTGGGGTACAGGCCAGAGGTGTGGGGGGTGAGAGGATTCACCAGAGACAGAGTGGGGAACAGAACCGGCAGATTGACTGAAATACACTGCTGAGGGGAACAGCGGGCGAGTCAGGAGAGGTCTGCACCATCTGGGTATCTCCCTGGCCAGGGATCGAACCCATGCTGCAGTGGCTGTGGATAGTTTTATAGGTTGCGTCTTAACACCCTGCGCCACCAGGGAGGTCCCGGTGGATGATGAGTTTCGCCCAGCAACACACAGAAAACCTTAGTCTCAGAACAGTGATAAAGCCTGCTGCCTTCTCCTTCCTGGAAGTCTGACTGGATGGATGATTAGAAACAGAGAGAAAGTTCTCTGGGTGATGTCAGTAACCTTGCTACAAAAAGCCCCAAGATGAGTATCCATGTTCTCCCCGAGATGTTTGGTGGGCCTGGAGCTATCCTATAACAGCTATTTTCACTTAGTATACTGTTTCCTCCCTTACCAACTACATAGAGGAGTAGCCTAAATATATGAGGGCTGAAATGTGGGAGAGCTCCTTGCAGCAAGCCCCGCCTGCTGGGAGGACACCATTCTCATTTGAACAACTAACTATCCAGATTTGAAATATCTTGTTCCTAATACTCCGCTCCTCACTTGTACTTGGTAGAGCTCCTCGTGGCTAACAGAGCATGTCACATTGCTGTGGGATGCTATGCCCCTGCACAAGGCCCAAGAAATATTTACCACTTTTTCTGCACAGAGATTTCTGCACAACTAGTAAACCAGCAGCCCACTTACACTGAGAGACAGCCAACATCACAGAGAACAAACTGCAACATAGAGAGATCACTTGCTGTCATGCAAGCCTGGAATTTGTGTGTGCTATCTCATTTTAATTATATTAGACATAATTAATAAATCTGTATCCTGGTTGCCCTCAATCTGTTCATGGGATAATTTCACCCTTTGACTTGTGTCTAAATGACAGAGCAACTTCGGTGAGGAGCAGTTCTGGATTCAGAGGTAAACACATTCATCTTCCCATTAGTCCTGATGAAATCTATCCACAGGCAGGTTATGTGCCAGGACACTGATATATGCCATGAGGATGCACTGGCGTGAACTCCATCTCAGCAAAGTCTACCAGATGGAAAATAAATTAGAAAGCTTCCTCCAGAGAAAATAAGCTAACAGGAAAGATTTGAGTCTCTTGGTTTAGGAGCTTTGCCTAGAGTTAGTTCCCCTTGGGAAAACTCAGTGAATGTGTTCTTAGCAATTCTAGAAAGTCTTGCAATCTTTCGAGACAAACACTATGGTCTTATGTAAATGCAAAGAAAGTTTCTTTGGGAATATAGCCCAGGGAAGTAAATTTGCAAATAAGTTTTAAGAGTTCACTGCAACTTGACTCTTAAAAGAATAAAATATGCATATTTACTCTTGCTTGACTTAAAATGAAATATAACTGGGAATATAGAAGTTTTGGGAAAGAAAGTACAGAAAAAAATGCAAATTATCCCCTCACTTTCAGGAATATGTAAAAATGGATATCTCATACAGGATGTTAGAATTAGAAGGTCTGTACTCTCCAAGCAGGATCTAAAGGCATGGCCCACATCAAAATTTACCCATGAACAGGGAGCTCCATCCCCCTAAATGTGTGATCCCAACCTGTGTCAATGCGATCAATGGCTACATTCAGACAACAGCTGTCTTTTCTGAGTTAGCAGAGGAAAGTCAGCCACCAGTTTTACATCAGGCTGATCACAAACACTTCTTCGCATACCCACTTACGTGCTATCCAACTCACACAGCCTCCTATCAGGAGCCCATACAACCAATTATCTTTATTTCCATTTGGCAAGCTAATGAAATATATTTCTTCTCAGAAGTAACTTACCAAAGCAACTGCATTAATGACATTTTTCATATTGACTGTGGCACAAATTCAGTGCATAATGAATAAGGCATAAACAGATTAAAGTAGAAAAAATTGCAATAAAAACATATTAAAGGAAAAGATGGCTTATACATGCTTTTCCTTATTGCTATTGCTATGTATAACTAAACATCCTGGACACTGCATATAAAACAAATATAAGAAAACTCTGAATACAGAAAAGTAAAAGGTAATCATTCTGTCTAGGGACTTCCAAGGCCAGGAATCAACACGGCGGTGAGTTCCTAGATAGATTTTGTTTTATTGTTTTGTTGTTTTGGCTCATATATCCTAGACTTGGAGCTAAAGAAAACCAGAAATACCAATAACCTCAGACAATGTCATCCTCCCTCAGGCAAATAATGAGGAAAAGGCTAGCCTAATAAGAGAGAACATTTTCAAAGATAGTCACTCCACTCTTCAATTTTCTTAGTCCAAAATATTTTGAATTTCTTACACATTGATTCCTCCCAACAAATTTTACAAAAATATTATAAAATGCCACAAAATTGCTCAGTTTTCAAAATGTTTTCTCATTGTTTTCATGATGAAAACAATGGATTCATTCCTATAAATACAATCAGGAAGAACCCAGAGCCCACCTAGACGCCCAGACTTCCGGCAGGAGCAAGCTGTCTCAGGGAGCACCTCGACACCCCCGCTGGGTGGTGTCAGGGAAGACAGACGAAGAGGCTGGGGCTTTTCACTGCACCGGGACATAACCAGTTCCTTTCTGAAAGTGTTGGTGTTTCGCGGAGACCACAAGTAAATCCCAAACTTCCACCCACATCTGGCAGTAATGAGGTACCCCTACCAGCACCCCAAACTATGGGTCAACAAAAGCTGAGTGGGAAACATGGACTTTCACTCTCACCTGGCAGGACTATGATGGCACACTCCCTTCTCACAGGTGGGGAGTCAGAAGAAGCCAGTGAGAACAGAGGATTTAAATGTGATCCAAGGACTCATAACTAAACTGTTCAGCTTTTTTTTTTTAAGATTTATTTATTTATGCATACAAGACCTGGGGTACAGGCCAGAGGTGTAGGGGGTGAGAGGACTCACCAGAGACAGAGCGGGGAACAGAACAGGCAGACTGACTGAAAAACACTGCTGAGGGGAGCAGTGGGCGAATCAGAAGAGATCTGCTGCACCATGTGGGTTGCTCCCTGGCCAGGATAGCATCATAGTGTTGTACCTGAACTCCTTGCACCACCAGGGAGGCCCTAAACTGTTCAGCTTTTAACTGAAAATCACTCTTCACACAAAGAACCAGAAAGATAATCAATAATAATTAGATAATCAATAAATGCCAACAATGGGATGATAAAATGTTGGAATTATGTGACAAAAATTTTAAAGCAGCCATGATTAAAAAGTTCAAGGAGTAATTACTTATTTCCCTGAATACACAGGGGAAGAAAAAGACAGCAAAGAAAGAGAAAGTGTTGGCAAAGAAGAATGAAATGGAAATTGTAGAACTGGAATATGGAATAACAGAAATTAAAAGCTTAGTAGGTGAGATCAACAGCTGAAGGAGTGTAACAAAAGAAAATGAGAAGACAGCACAATGGAAATTGTCCGATCTGAACAACATCGCAAAAATAGACTAAGAAAACAAATGACAGGCACATTAGGGGCCTGGAGTTTATAAAAGATCTTATAGATATCATGAGAGAAGAGAGGCGAACAAGGGTGTGGCTAGATGTACCCAAAGAAATAAAGGCTGGAAACACCTCAAATTTGGTAAGAGGCCGATATCCATAGACTCAGTGAACTCTATAGAAATCCAAGCCATGATACACTGTAATTGAACTCTGGAAAATTTGACAGAAAAAATTCTTGAAAACAACCACAGAAAAATAACACCTTAACTATATATAAGAGAAAAATAATTTGGATGGAAAGAGATTTCTTATTAGAAACCACAGATAGAGGAAAAACCATTATCCAACTTGAAGCTATTAATACATACAAGAAACTCACCTCAAATATCTATATCTATGCATACTGAAAGTAAACAGACATAAAAAGGTCTATCAGGAACACATTTACCAAACGAAAACAAAGGTATGGTTTATTAATATCATATTAAGTAGACCTCAGAGGAAAGAAAATTATCAGAGCCAATCTACCAAGGAAAAAATAATTTTAAAAATGTTCAAATCAAAAATAGAGCTACAAAATCTATAAAGCAAAAATTGAAGGTACTGAAAAGTAAAATGGGCAAATTTGCAGTTATAGTTGAAAACTCAACACCCGTCTCTCAATAGATACATAAAGTCTGTAAGGATTAGAAAAACTCAAGACTACCATCAACTGAAAGATCCAAAGCAACATTCACAGTACTCTAACAGCACGATACACATCTTTCCAAGTACTCATGGAAAATAAATCAAAATAGACTATATCCTGAACCACAAAACAAACTGAAACAAATTTAGAAGAATTAAAATCATACAGCAGTATGTTTTCTTACTAGAATAGAATCAAACCACAAATAAATAATAAAAAAAAAGATAATAGGAAAATCTCCAAACAGTTGGCAACTAATCAGCATAGTTTTAATCAACCCAGAATCACAGGGAAAGACTCAGGGAATTTTTTTTAAATATATTGAAAGGAAAATACAACACATAAAAATTTGGGGGACAAGTCAAGGCGGTGTTGAGAAGAAAATTCCTAGCACTGGGCCTCCCCTGGTGATGCAGTGGTTGAGCACTGGACTGTGAAGCTGTCCACAGCCTCTGCAGCACTGGTTTGATCCCCGGCCTCTGGTGAGGGTCCCACATGGCGCACAGACCTCTCATGCCTCCCGCTGCTCCCCTCAGCAGTGTACTTCGTCATTCTGCCTGCTCTGCTCCCCGCTCTGGCTCTGGTGAATTCTCTCACCCTCCAGTGCTTCTGACTGTACCCAGTGCTTGTATAAATAAATAAATCTTTAAAAAAAAAAAAAGAAAATTTCTAGCACTAAATGCATGAATAAGAAAACAGGAAAAGTCTCAAATCTATCACCTAAATTCTTACCTGAACAACTGGGAAAAAAAGAAAAATAAGCCCAAAGCATGCAAACAGAAGGAAATGACAAATATAAAATTAGAAATGAATGACAGAAGACAAAAACAACAAAGAAAATCAATGCAACAAAAGTTGGATCTTTGAAAAGATCAATCATCTTGATAAATGTCTCATAAGATGATGAAGAGAGACAGAAGGCAGGATGAAACAGCGGATATCAGTGTAGACTCTGCAGACATCCAAAGGTTAATTCTGTGAACAGGGATCTCAGAAAGCAAGAAACTTTTGAAAACCCCCAAGGTCTCTTATCACCCTTCATTTTTCTTATTTCTGAAGAAGAAATCTGTAAGAGCTGAATTTGCATACCCTCTTTTCTGATAACCAAATATGAATCTCTTGATCTTAATTACAGATTCACAAGGTAGACAATTCTGTTCAATTTGGCTCGTAAGTAAGACTGGCCCATCAACTAAGGCTAGAAAAGAGAAGTTTCCAGTACTGAAGTAGCTGACAGAGTCCATGTTGGTGAGGGGTGAGGGATGGGCATCCCTGGGCCAGGTAGGCACTCTAAAAAGTGTTTATGAAGTATGCATTGGGAGAGTCCAATATATCCTTAAGTGCCTTACAATCCCCACAGTGCAAATGCAACTCACCAAGTCACTTAGGTTACGATGCATGTGTTTATGTAACCATATAAGCTTCATTACTATTTTGTAAGTTTTAGTGTTAGCTCAGAAATCATAAGCAATAATGTCCCTCTATAATTGATACCTTCCTACATACAACTAAGCCAACAGATGCTCAATAAATTCTTATTTGTTGTTGAATGATCACGGACACCTTTCAATCATCGTTTCCAAAATGGGGCTTAAGAAGCTGCATGTTTTGTAAATGATACAAAAAATATGAAATATATTGACCTAGATAAAGAAGAATATTCATGAAATGAATTGCGCATTTTCATAATGAGGTATAAAAATAAAACTGTTAGAATCTCAGTTATTTACCACTGTGAATTATTCCTCACAGAATGCATGGATGAGAAAGTTACCTTAGTTGCTTTATTGGCAATAAAATTGAGGCAGAAGGGTGATGAAAGAATCACCTTTGGTCGAATAGGAATACAGTTATGAAGCTGAGGATGAGTTTTATGTGTGTATTTTTATTCATTTATTCATTATTTATTGTTTGTATGTTATGGTTCTAAGAAAAACACCAAAAAAATAAAAGGTCTCACCTTCAAAGAAATCATAAGTTAGTGGGGGAGGCAAGATGTAGAAATAAGTTAAAAGATAAAGAAAGATAATATTTTGAAGTGCTCCCTCTAAGAAAATAAAATTTCCCTACCCTACTTTTACACCATAAAGTTCTATTCGCACAGATCCCTCACTTTCTTAAACTGCTTATTTCCAGTATATTTAATAGCTTTTATTATTGAAAACTTGTACCTGTACCACATTTTCTCCTGGTCCACTAGTCATTTCCCTTCATGCCTTGTCCTATGTGCACCTCATACTAAGCACTGTAGCCACTTAATACTACTCCAAAGCCTTTGCTCTCTTTTGTATCACATTCATTCCATTAATCAACACACGCATGTAAATACCTACTTTATACAGGCACTGTCCTTGACCTAGGCACTTGGTGGGGGTTGAGGGGGGATAGAGCAGTAAATCAAATCAAGTGCCCTAGAGCTCACATTCCATTCCTGCTCTGATCAAACTCCACTAAGGAAAAACAACAACAACAACAACAACAACAAAAAAAAAAAAACAGTAGGATGTATTGATGCAATCACAAAGCCAAGATCCTCTAGCTCAAGCAGACTTTAAACTTGATGAATGAGCCCTGTGTAATCCCTCATCATCCTTTATCTCAAATCCAGTCCCTTATCCCAAATGTCTCCCCTCTTATGCAAATCATTTACCCCTCAGCTCCCATCTATGGCCAATTACCTCCTCTTTCCTCACCAAGAAAAGCAAGTCCATCTTGTGAAAAGTTCCTCAGTTGCTTCTTCTCTCCTGTGCATTCATTTCTCTTGCTGCCTGTTGTTGCCCCTGCTAGATGAATCCTCCATTGCATTTCCTGTCTCACTCCCTCCAGCCCCCCTAATCATCCTAATCACTCATCAGCAAGTCCTTCTTGGGCCTTCAACCTCTATGGTGAGTGTTTATGCTTTGTCTATAAACATGCTTAAATCTCTTCTATCCTGAAAAATAAAAATAAAATCCCTCTCATCTGATTAACAACCTCTCTTCTGGTTATCATTCTTTTTTCAAAAAAGATTTATTTATTTATACATGCAAATACTGGGGTATAGACCAGAGATGTGGGGGGGGGGTGAGAGGATTCACCAGAGACAGAGTGGGGAACAGAGCAGGCAGACTGACTGAAATACACTGCTGAGGAGAGCAGCAGATGAGTCAGGAGAGGTCCCTAAGCTCTGTGGGTCAGCTCCCTGGCCAAGGATCAAATTTCTGCTGCAGTAGCTGGTGTTGCGCCATAGCACTGGATCTTTAACCCCTACGCCACCAGGGAGGCTCTCTTTTGGATATTATTCTACATCTTCCTTTTCCTTTGATTCAGTATATTGACAGAATCCTCAATGAAGAGACATTAAAAAATACCCAGTTTTTTTAGAGTAGGTCTTGTGAGCAATCCTGACATCAGGAAAGTTCTTTGTAAGAGCCATTCAACACTGGTGTGACCTTCATGGATGGTGGTGTGATGATCATAGTGCCATGTTTGCAGTTTCATGTAGCATGGCTTGCGATGAGAAACTCCCTGGTGCCACCCTCTCAGTGCCAATGAGCTGTCCATGATCAACAAAGGCAAGAACAGCATCTCAGTGCCACCTGCCAAAGCCTGGAAGCCCACCACAGGTATGTGTGGTGAGCCTGACAAAAGGCAGAGGTCAGGGAGGCACAGCAGTTGAATGAAAAACACATGCCTTTGACAGCAGGATGGTGCTTAGAAAAGGAACCTGGACCAACTACGTTGTGTCTCTATTGAGCAAACCAAGTGTTCCAGGGCTGGATAAGGGAATCCCAGGACCTCCAAACCTGCACATTCTAAATGTGTTCTGCCATCCTCCCATCAAGACAAAACAATTCTAGTGCATAAGACCTTCAGTGGAAAAGAACTGTAATATAATTCATGTGCAATAAAGACAAGAGAAGGAAAACAGAAAGAATATGGTTTCCAAATCAAGCATCCAAAGTTACTCATCCCCTAGTGGGTAAATGTCCAGTCAGCAAGGTTGGCACAAAGCAGGACCGCTGAGGCCTGAAAACTTGCCACAAGTCTAAGGCACTGCCTGGTGGGAACCCACAGTAAAGGGGCAGAAGGGCCAGGCCTGTCTGGACGGGAAAGAGCAAAATCAAAATACATGTCAAGGTAAAAGCTGCCATTGTCAGTCCCCCCATGGTTCTCTCAACCATGTCTGTGTCTCTTTCAAGTGTCTCTTTCCATGTCCCCCAAGTCCCTGGTACAAATTCAAGGCCAAGAAGCGACCACAGTTTCTACCCATGTCTCTCTGCAACATGTGCCTCCTCCAGGTCTCCTTGCTCTTCTTCCTTCCTTCTCTCTGTCTTCTCCAGCTAATCCTCCAGACCCAGATCCCTCCTTAGAGTAGGGCAGGGAACCTGAAACCTTCCCTTTCCCTGGGGACCACCCTGTTACAACAGCAGAGCTGGCTGGTCCCGCACACACTCCTTTCTCAGCTAGTCTTTTTCTGCCTGTCTTCAGAGAGGCCAGGATACTCTCTGAAGGTCACCTTGTCTTGCTTTCCTAGCAAGTTCTGCTCCCACACCCAATATCCACCTTGGCTTCTAGCATCACCGTGCTGTGGATGCCAGAACAATGTAGAAGGTGGAACTATCTACTGGAGAAACAACAGAATCACACACACACACACACACACACACACACCCCTCACACACACGATAACAAATCTGTGTTTGATCTTGACAGTATCAATGAGCTCTAGTGAAGCAACAGACATAAAAAGTTCTAGCCCTTTTTCCACCAACTGTAATATCATTTCCATTATTTCTCCAGGCTCCCGTTCTGAATTCAAAGCAATTTATCTGAAGTTCAGACACTGTCACTGTGATTTAGTTTCAGTTTTATGGCAACTGCAGGTCTCTAATAAGTATGCTCCTTTCATTGATTTTGTTCCCCTTCAGCTGCTGCTGTAAATGTAATTGAAATTTTTTTTTGTTTTTTTTTTTTCCTCCTGACCTAACTTTTTTTTTTTTTTTTTTTTAACTGACAAGTTAGCAATCAGGGCAGTATCCTCTGAGTTCCACATACTCCATTAATAAGAGTTTCTTCTGCAAATAGGTTCTCCTATTATTTACCTTTCGCAAATCATATGCTAAAAACACCCAGACCCCTTCCCTTCACCTCATTACAATATTTCAGAATATTTCAGAATATCAGTTAATTCCAGCAGTTTGAGAAGGATGCATTTAAATGCAGGGGGTTGAGAGATGAAGTAGATGTAGGAAGCTGACTTTCAGACAGTATTTTTTTTTTTGAGTCAAACTCATGTTGAGATTTTTCTCTGCTGATTGACTAACAGATTCATGTAAGGCTACTCCCTGTCCAGGAGTTAATTTGATACCTCAGAAGTAAAAGGAATCCAATATGGTTGTCAGGCGAACAAAGAACTTCCTAAAGAGAAGGGCACTTCGCCTTGACAGAGGGAGACTGACAGTCTTGTCTGTCATAAGCCAAAACCCAGACACCTCCTGTGTCTCTCACACAATTCCTTGGACATGGACTGAAAGTGACAGGGTGAAGGGCCAGTCATATTTCACTCATTTCCTTTTCTCCTCCCTGAACTTTCTACCCTGTTGTTTTTAATCACATTACATTCTCATAATATGTTTTGGTTAAATTTTTTGGATGATACTACTTTTTCGTACCTACCTATTCCAGTTTAACCCTGCATTTTTCACAGTTCATTTTCATTTGGAAAATTCTTCATTTTTCTTAGTCCAAAATATTTTGAATTTCTTACACATTGATTCCTCCCAACAAATTTTACAAAATTATTATAAAATGCCACAAAATTGCTCAGTTTTCAAAATGTTTTCTCAATGTTTTCAAGATGAAAACAATGGATTCATTCCTACAAAATACAAACTTTCTTTTTATTGAGGGATTTATTGATATCAAAATAAAGTTTAAATACCATATTTCATGAAATGTAGCATATCTTAATAATAAGATGTCACTATACATACAACGATGAGAAACCAATTATAACATAAATGTTAATTTTGAAGATGATACAATTTGAAAATAAGTGCATTATAAATTCAGTGAAATACAGTAATACTAGTTTTCATGGCATTTTGATTTGAAAAGGCTATTCTTACTGCCTAAACTCTCCATCTGTAAGTTTGTCACACTCGTGGTTTGTTTTGTCTAGATTGGACTATTAGTGAACATTTAACTGAAAACCAGATACAGAAATATGCACAAATTCTAAATACACTCCTCAATGGATTATTACAAACTGAACATACCATACAACAAGCCCCTAAACCAAAGATGAGGATGTTAACAGTACCCCAAAAATGCCTCATGTGTCCTTCCCTCTCCCCTTCTCTTGCTATTCCCCTCAGGGTAGAAATTCTAGTGCTGATTTCAAACAGCAAAGGTATATTTGTTTGGTTTATGACCTTGATATAAAGGAAAATGTAGAGTTTACAATTTTGTATGCAGTTGACTCCATGGCGTCCAGCTTTGCTTACTCAATATCTCATCTGTGAGGGTCACTCATTTCTAGCAGCAGCTACACAGCTTTATCCTAACTGCTGTGTAGTATTCCACTGTATGAACATACATATTACTTCATGATTACTGCACTGGGAGTACCTTCCTCTTTCATGCACTATATGTTCACAGTGAGTACAAACTTGCCTTGACAATGATAACTTTAGTAATAAATGAAAAATCACCCTGGGGTGTATTTAGGAAATCAAACATGCAAAAATATTTTAGGAAAGGTGAACTAATTTCACTGTGTAGTTCTGTCCTGATACTTATTGATGGTGATAATTTTGAAATAAGATCAAGAATATAAGCAAAGTCAAGGAGTAGCCTGAAGCTGACATCATGAACAGGATTTGTTTCTAAGGGATTGTGTGACATCAGAGGGAGTTTTCACTTCAGAAATCAAAAATTGCCATCTTTGACTGTTTTTCTATTTGCTAAGTTTCTCTTATTTCTTTACTTTATCCCTCATTGTCTGCTTTAATTTTCCAATAGTACTGTGATCTGGAAAGTGTTCTCAAACTCTATGCAGTGTGGTGGTGAAATGTCACCAAGATTTAGAAATCTATACCCCAAAAAAATATGGTTTGCCATATTAAGAAGCATTAGGGAGCATATTTTAGCAATAACATTTATGATATTCATAATCTCATTCCAAATGGAGACTAAACCACTGAGTAATTATTTGCCCAAATGATAAAACTGAAATAGAAAGTCGGCATAAATGCTACCTATGTAAACTCTCCAATTTTCTGAAATATCTGAGAGTCTGTTCCTCTTTGAAAGATGGGTTTCCTGATTAGAAAATATCAAGGTATTGCTTCTAAGTAAATAAGAACATGCAAATGAAGGTGAATTTTTCAAAAGCTATTCTTCAAACATGGTCTCTGTCCTACACAGTGTCCTCAAGGGGCAGGGAGAGAAAAGGTGGCAAAACTCCCTTAGGGCTGTAGTTGTGTGAGCTCAGGAGTAGAGAGACTCCTGAGCTAGGGAGCCAGCCCAGGATTTCAAGTCAGCAGTCACCACTGCAAATTCTAACTTCTGTAAATTTCCACTTTCTCATCTAAAAAATGGAAATAAGCATGCCCACCTCAAGGGACTGTGGGTAAAGTGCAAACTGGTAAGATGAAACAGGGAGACCAACCAGACTGTAGCAGTGTTCACATCCTCTAACCATCAGTAAACTCTTCCCGGGCCATCCTGGTGGCGCAAGGGGTTAAGACGCAACCTATGAAGCTGTCCACTGCCACTGCAGCACAAGTTCAATCCCACATGGCGCAGCAGACCTCTCCTGTCTCGCCCACTGCTCCCCTCAGCAGTGTATTTCAGTCAGTCTGCCTCTTCTGTTCCCCACTTTGTCTCTGGTGAATCCTCTCACCCCCCTACACCTCTGGCCTGTACCCCAGTTCTTACATGCATAAATAAATCTTAAAAAAAAAAAAACAACTCTCGCATATTCCATCAGATCAGTAGGTTTTAAATACTTTTTACCATTTTAACCCTTGTGTGAAATCATGCACAGAACTATAAACAAATGAATTAAAAGCAGAGAACAGCCTGATATTTGCACCTAGATGGTGCTTCCATCGTTCATAGGGAAATACAGATAAAATGACCAACTTGTTTGCCATTGAGGAAAGATTTTCATCATTCACATCAGGAATATTGTCAGTCTTCTTTTCAACAAAATTCTTCTGAGCAAGAACTCTTGTGGACTGATTTGTTGGCTGAATTCCAGTATCTGCTTGCTAACCATTACAGGCAAGAAATGCATCTTAAAATTGAATCCAAATTATGTTGTAATGAAAAAAAGCTCCTTCGCCCTTCCTTTGAAGGGGCTAGAAAACAGCTACTCACAAGAACATGTACATTATTTATTGCAGGTTTGTGATGTTCCATATCACCTTTAAATTCTTCTCCTGAGATTCAATAATTGGAGTTCCTTTAGACCATCTTTAAATATCTATTTATCCTAGCTGTCACTTACATCACTTTTCTTTGAGACATTTCTACTCGCCAAGTCTCATTTCCTTTTCTTCAAACTTAAAGAGAAATTCTTTTGTCCAAAATGAGAAACTCTGCCCTAGAAAACAAAAGCAGTCAAATATCTACAACCGAAACTGAAGTGTAAAGTGTGGTGGTAGAGAAGGGGGTTAATACCTAATGAGACAGAGAGAGATATGATTTAAAATAGGCCCCTAGACACAAACACTTACTTTGGTAGCCTTGGCAGACCATTTGTGCTATGTCACACCAATACATTTATAAAAATTGAAGCTGAAATTAATCTATTTTCTCTCAGTTCTCAGTCTGTTCCCTTCTAATCTCGTATAAATGGTACTTTGATTCAGAGATCTGGTTATTCACATTGTCAGCATGCTGGAAAACGCAATGTTTGCTTCCAGCAAATATGGTACACACAGTTAGGTGGGGTCAAAAATGAGTCACCCACTAAAGATGAGATTAATTAAAGGTGGAAAGAGGTTGCACACCTCTTTCCTGGTTTGCATTACCTTCTGGTGTCAGGCCCTAATTTAGGCTTCTTATTCTATTTAATGTATCAATCAACCTCTCTCTCACCTCTTCATTTTAAAACAAAGCAAACTGGACTCTAACTTTTAAGCAATATTCCTCAGGTCACACAGCTCTAAAAGTTTACCTAGAAGACAACTTACAAGTCAGACTGACCCCAATGTCCTTATTTTGGGGTGAAAAACTGAAAGAATGGAGTCTTAAGGGCCCCCCTGGTGGCACAAGGGGTTAGGGAGCAGCACTATGAGGCTATCCACAGCCACTGCAGCTCAAGTTGGGGCCCTTCCCAGGGAGGTGACCCACATGGTGCAGCAGACCTCTCCTATCTTCCCGCTGCAGTGTACTTTAGTAGATCTGCCTGTTCTGCTCCCCACTCTGTCTCTGGTGAATCCTCTCACCCACTGTATCTCTGACCTGCACCCTGGCTCTTGCATGCATAAGTAAATAAATATATATTAAAAAAGAATGAATTCTTAAGGGCATATAAAAACAATTTCTAAATGTTTTTTCTTCTCAGACCTCTCCTAGGCCTGCCCCAACTAAAACAATCAAGCACAATGCACCTATAATGAAATGCCCTCCTTGCAGTAGCATATGGAAATGAAGAAAGCCTTGTATTCTTAGGGATTCCCACCCATACAGCCAACAACATGTCCAGAAAGACCCAGAATTCCCATGGTATGGAATTAAAAAGAAAAAGAGGGGCCAATTTTCTATGTTCCTGCATTAAGCTCAGTAGACAGATAAAAGAGTTAAGGGTTCTATCACCACTTTGTCAAGCACATGCCACCTGCAAGTGGCCTAGGGGAAGCCACTTCCTATAATGCAAGAGCTGGGTTTCCAGGAGTGACTCTGCTTGGCCCCTCATCAAGGGTTTAATAAGTCCCAGAGACATAGGTAGGAGCTATCATTCATCTAATGTGGCTTCCATCTTGGTAATCTCATGTAATTAGATTTTACATCCACAATGCTAATAAAATACCAAGTATCACAAAAGGGATGAAGTGAAGTAATGATCTTTTTAATTCCAAAGCCTTGCCACACATCCTTGTTTTACAATTATTTATCTAAAATAAATTGATTCATCAGTTCATTTCCGGAACTAAAGTAGTACACAAATTAAATTAGAATCTCAATCATTAAGGAATAATGACATTGCAGTTATGGATTTAACCTTTCTATGGACTCTAAACAGGTCTTTTCCTTGGGAAATAGCCATAGATAAAACTATGAGTAAGACACAGCTAACAGCAATTAGTGCACAAGGTCAGAGACCAAATCACTTTTAGCCCCATTATGAGCATTTCCTAGTCATCTGTTTGATTTTCACCTTGTTAGTATAGATGTCACAGGTCACAAGGGTGCACCAAGTCTATTAAAATCATAGCTCTTTATGACCAAACAGTCCTTCACGTTGAACCAGATGAAAAGAATTAAGATGAATTTTCTGGCAACTCCTGCTGGTGCTTTTCACAAAAGAAGTTAACAGATTTCTCTTTTGCACTGGCTTTGTTTTAATCAAAGGTGCAATTATTGGAATGCATGTTTCTCAAAAAAAATCATGTTGAAATTGCAAGCTCCAGCACCATGACATTAGGAGGGAGACCTTGGGATGTGTGGGGCACCGGGAAGAGGGGTAGAATTCTCACGAATGGGATTATACACTTTTATAAAGAAGACCTCGTAGGGCTTCCTAGCCATTTCCAGCAATGTGAGGAGGGGCCTCATCTTGAGATAGTCCAGGTGACCAAAATCACGATGGGCAGAGCTGCCTAACTGACTGTTAAAACAGCCTGCATGACATACTTCACCAGACTAACAATGACACCCTAGCCTGACAAATGGCTGCTTTCCCCCTTCCGCCCTAATTAATGAAAACCACACAATTCTCTAGAATGGGGTGATGACTGAGAGCCCCGCATGCACAGAATGTCACAAACTGAGCAGTATATGACTTTCCCTGGGTGACGGCACTGAACAATCCGCCATCTTGGACAGAAACACTCAAGCACCGCCAATGATGCCCAAAAGAGCAGACACAGAGAAACAAAGGTAGTCACCACGCGTTTGCCCACCCGTGACTGCCCCAAATTGGTCAGTTCTGCCAACACCCCAGTACTCCTTAAGGAGGGGTTCCCTTTCTCACTCCCCTCAGGGAGGCAGCCTAAACACATATTCCTCAGTGATGCCTCCTTGGAGCAGGAGCCTAATAAGACTTCGTGTGGGTGTAACCTCCTTGTCACATTCTTTGAAGAAGTGCCAGAACCTCTAAGCAGACAGCAGGTCAGCAACTATCTGACCATGCAAGCACCTGACCTCAGACTTCAATCCTCAGATCCGTGAGAACTGCCCACTGTTTACAAACGACCCAATCTATGCTGTATATTTTTTTTTCGCAGCCCAAAAGATCTAAGGCAAAAGTCACTGGTGCAAACTATGTTAACACTATGCAAAAATTAACAAAGATGTTAGAAAATAAATAAACATAAAAATATTATGTTAACAAGAATAAACATCTCAGTAATAGACAAAAAGCTTATGAGAAAATCAAGGTGAGAATTTAAACCTGGGAAGCAAATCTCCAGATTTCAGTCTGAGAACTCTTACAACAATCACAAGCCTGCGTTTACTTTACATAGGCAGGAATAGTGAGTCACGGACATCAAAAGTGTAATCATGCTTGTGGGGGCGCTTCTGGCCCTAAGTTATTTTGTTACAGGACATTTTTTTTTTTTATATATATAGAGGCATGTTTTTTATTTATTTATTTGTTTGTTTGTTTGTTTTTGTTTATACATGCACTGGGTACAGTCAGAAGCGCGGGAGGGTGAGAGAATTCACCAGAGCCAGAGCGGGGAGCAGAGCAGGCAGAAGGACCGAAGTACACTGCTGAGGGGAGCAGCGGGCGGCAGGAGAGGTCTGCGCGCCATGTGGGACCCTCCTCCGGTGGCCAGGGAGCAGCCGGGGATTGAACCGGCGCTGCAGAGGCCGCGGGCAGCTTCACAACCCAGCGCTCAACCACTGAGCCACCAGGGAGGCCCTGGCCCTAAGTTATTTTGAACTGAAGACAGTCGATGCAATCCATACACAGAGAAAGGCAAATGTGGGGATTAAGTCACTTCCCCCATTTCTGTGGCAAAGCAAAGGCTGGTGCACATCATTTAAATCGTCTTTATCCAACTGCTTGGTTACTAATGGGGGTAGAACAAATGGCTGACTTCAGGCAGATTTTTGCATAGCTGCTTCACTTCACAGATTGAATATCGATGCACATGTCTTTGATCTCTTGTCTGCCACACCAGGCAAAGGAGCACTTATAACATCCTCAATCATCTTAGAGTTGAAAGAGAAAGGACAGTGTAAGCTTACACTTTCGCTGGTAGCATATGCTTACAAGTGGACGAACTAGCCTTTAACTTAAGGGGACAATGAGGGGACATTAGAGAAAGTGGTAAGGGCAATGTCACAAAGAGGAAAAATTGGGCATTTATTTGAATGATATGTCTTTTTTAAAAAAAAGGATTTATTTATCTATGCATACAAGAACTGGGGTATAAGCCAGAAGTGCGGGGGTAGGGGGGTGAGAGGATTCACCAGAGACAGAGTGGGGAGCAGAACAGGCAGATTGACTGAAATACACTGCTGAGGGGAGCAGCGGGCAAGTCAGGAGAGGTCTGCTGTGCCATATGGGTAGCTCCCTGGCAGGGACTGAACTTGTGCTGCAGTGGCTGTGGATAGCTTCATAGGCTGCATCTTAATTCCTTGTGCCACCAGGCAGGCCTCTGGATGATATGTCTTGAGCAAGAAAATCTGAAAGAGCAAAGGGTTGCCGAGGGTCTAGAACATGTCTCGAGCCTTCCTACACACCCCCAGAACTGAGCAGGAGTGGTAGAGAAGGACAATGGATGCCAACAGGCTCTCATAGGAAATTAGGGACAGACTTTTCTTCCCTAATTAACTTGATGAACTGATTCTTTCAATAACCTCAAGTAAAAACACTAGTAACTACTGTGCATGTGGTTCCTTGGCATTGAAAACACACACCCACACACACCCACAAATTCTCCTCACTGTGAAATTAGTTAAACTTGCATCCCCATTTAGCAGATGAGGAAAACAATGACTGGTGGTTAATTCATATGCTGAAGATAACCCGGTTAATAAGAATGCAATTCTGACGATAAGTCCTGGTCCTCTGATAGCAAATACAGCTTATTTTCCTTTATAGCACATTATTCTTAATTAGCAGTTGGCTGGCTGTATGGCAGAACTAAGGGGAAGAAAGTGCTTGCTTTTTCCTGCTAATGGGTAAGTATTCTTTTGCTGGACAAGATCCAGCAAAATGTTCCTGTAAAATACCATAAACATTATGTATGGGGAGTTTGGGGACAAAGAGGGAAAACCTTAGGAGTGTGCTAAAGTGATTGACACAGTAGAAAGCTAAGGTGCAGGAGCTGGGGTGGGAAGCAGACCAGCCCGAATTGTTCAGTTTAGGAGTAACTGTGCAGAGAAGAAAGAATGCTTTCCCCAAGAAGCTAGCCAGATGTAAGAAACACCGTTAGAAATTTTAAGAAGTTGTACTGAGCATTAATATCCTGATCTGATTTTTTACTGGTGCTGCTATAGTGTTGGAAGGAAGGAGAGATGGTTGGATATATACACTCATATGTGTATATAAATATTTTTTCATTACGGAACTACTTATTTTATATACATATATACATTTTTACATATATATGTATACATATTTTTTTTAATTTCCTTATTGGACTGTTGTTCCTTTGGCTCTATGCTAAGATGGACCAATTGGGTTCTAAGTTTATGTGGGTTTCATCTGTATGGGGACTGTCTTTATATTCTAGCAGTGATGATTAAAATGTAGACATCAATACAAAAAAAATTTTACATAAATGCATAGAGTTAAAATAAAAATTAAACAAATATATAAAGAACCGATCTCTGAAGTTTCTTCAATAATACACATCCCTCTGTTAAAAGGATGATGCTGTTTTCCTTAAAAAAGTCCCTCAGATTTTTCAGGCTTTCTATCTTTGCCCTAGTGGGTAGCCCTTTCAAGAATGATTTCCTATGCTTTACAAAATGGGTATCATGCAACCTAATTTGTAGAACCCTTCTCTAAATAAGAATTCCTTAATAAATGCATTGTGTATTTATTTTATAGGAACTTGCTGCACTGTGGGGCTTTTCATAAAGGGACAGATACAGAGCTTGCTACCAATTGAGAGACATATTATATGGAACTGGAGTATAGCAGAGTCAAATCCATTGTCAAAGGAACTGACAAAGTAGAAATCCTAAGTTTCTTTGTATACATGAAATTTCTTCAGGTGTTTTGATCACTTCCATTGAGCATAAGGCAGCTGGAAAGATGATGCAAGGGCTCATTAGCTGATTGTCAAAGCAAAATCATCGCTAGCTTCAGCCATTTGGAAATCAAGTGAGGTACTGGGAAGATTGCCCAGCTGGCTGCAAGGCAAGACCATGACATGGTTTTGAATATTACAAAGTTAATTGTGATCTTCATCTCTGAGTTTCCTCCTGACCATGGGCATTGGAAAAAATGGGTCTTATCTGTGACTTGAACAAGACAAGTGCCTCATCATTGTTAAATAACATTTCGTAAGTATTAACTTTATCCCAGGGAAGAACTGAGTTACTCAAAGCAGCAGATTGAAAAGGCAACTGTCTTTGACATTGAAAAGCATGAACAGTGCAGTCAACCATCAGTGACAATGGGAAGAAGCTCACTGTCTCCTCAATGAATTGAGTCAATGCTTGCCCAGGGCCATTCCATCCTCTCTGGATTCGATTTTCCTCTAGTGTAGTGTGTCAGACTACAGATTTCTAAGCTACGGTCAAGAATGAGAGTCTCCTCAGCGCTATCAAGCTATTGCTAGCCACTGCAGCACTAGTTTGATCCCTGGCCACGGAGTACCCACATGGCACAGCAGACCTCTCCTGTCTCACCTGCTGCTCTCCATAGCAGTGTTTTTCAGTAGATCCGCCTGTGCTGCTCCCCACTCAGTCTCTGGTGAATCCTCTCACCCCCCACACTTCTGGACTACACCCCAGTTCTTGTATGCATAAATAAAAAAATCTTTAACAACAACAACAAAAAGAATGAGAGTCTCCTTGCTGTTACACTTGGAATATGGAGCCACATTTTTGATACAAGAAGGAAGCAAACATCATCCTTAAATAACAGTTGAAGTCTACCTAAGATGGTACACACTGGAGTACTTTCAAAGTAAACCAGCACACAAAGATATGGGTAGGGCCTCCCTGGTGGTGCAGGTGATTGAGCACAGTGCTGTGAAACTGTCTGCAGTGCGGGTTCCAACCCGGACGACCAGGGAGATACCCACATGGTGCGGCAGACCTCTCCTGTCTTGCCCGCTGCTCCCCTCAGCAGAGTGTTTTTGGTCAGTCTGCCTGTTCTGTTTCCCACTCTGTCTCTTTGAATCCTCTCACTCTCCTGCACATCTGGCCTGTACCCCAGTTCCTGTATAAATAAATAAATCTTAAAAAAAAAGATGGGCAAAAAATGTAAAAAAAAAAAAAAAAGTAAGTAATGAGTAAACACTTCCATGGAAAAAAACCAAACCCCTATAAATACTATTTGTTCTAGGAAAGATGTAATATGAATCTGAATACATTGGTATTCAAGACTATGTTCTTTGCATGGCTATTTTTATTTCAACTAAAATACGGTGTTTATTTCACTGGTATATGAGAGTTCAAAGTGACTGTTTAATTTAGGAACATTAAGGCTGTGGTTTTCTTGTCACCCTGTGCTTGGTCATCTACTTCTATGTTAAAATATTTAATTGCTGTGTAATATCTGTTCTCCGCCACCCGCTAGTAGACCAAAGTCAGCCAACTCAAGGGAGAAAAGGCAAGTAAGAGGAAAAGAAGATGTATAAACTAAATTCTTAATCCTAAAGGTTGAAGCAAGAATCATAATTTTAACTACAAAAGTATTTTGAAACTAGGAATCCAGATATTTGAAAAAGGCAAAATGAAACATGACATAAAAATGCCTCATTTAAATCTGTGTTGTAATTTGAAATTATGAGACTATAATAGTCATGCTGTTACATGCCTAGGAAAAGACAGAAAAACAAGTACTTTTAAAAATCAATGATATTTTCCTTGCTTGGTAAGTAATGTGACACATGTAAGTCCTAACTATGAGCAAGGATAATTTTTAAATGGGAGGAAAAGGTGTAAGCCTTTTTTATAAGCCCATTTTTAAAAATGAACTGGTTGTCCTTACCATAAAAGGCCTGCCTTTTGTGCAACAACTCAAGCAAAATATAATTAAAATTTTACTTGATTCCAAAAGTATATGGGGTTTTGAATTTAATAACTAGCGTTTATGACAGGATCTACTTGAAGGAGAAGAAAACTGTTCAATTTTGCCTTGGAGAAACAAAGTACGTTTCCTCTATAGACAAAATGAGTTTAATAAAAGCCAAATGTTTGAGTAGAGTTCATGATAAAAAAAAAAACAAAACCCACAAGAACCCAAACTCATCTTTCAAGTAAGTAGTTTCAGATTCATTTGGTATTTGTAACAAAGAATTGAAGAGGTTTTGCTCAGTATAATTTAACGCATACAATGAATCTTTTCCAATGAAAATAAATGTTGCCTAAGAACACAGATATGACACATTTAATTATTTTCTGGATACTCAATTATGAAATGATCAACTCTTAGTCTTGTAATGATAACATAGATAAATGCCCCATAAAATTATGCCACAGTAGCTTAAATTTCAGAGGGTTTTCAAAGCTTTAAATCAAGGCTTAATGTACTTTGAAGTTGAAATGATTCCAATTAGCCTCAGTACCCACAGGTCTCCAAATTCATCATAAGAAAAACGCAATCTCAATACATTTCAAGAAATATTTACTTTGCTAATTCCAATGTGTTTCAATGTCTTGGAGACACTAAGTCCAAAGTACATTTTGCTGACCTTACTTATGCCAAGTGGAGGTACATCAGGGATAATGAAGCACTTCTTTCAGGTTCTTACAAAAAGCTCAATAATCCACCCCACTCCCCCACCCTGATAAGCACAGATGCAATTTCAAAACTGCAATGTTCATGTAAAACAAATCCAAGACAAGAATCCCCAAAGTCATCACATTCTGGGTTCAAAGCTACATTTTCATAGTATCTGATTGGAACAAATTAGGAAGTCAAAAACCCAAGAGTTTTTTTGTTTTGTTTTGTTTTGTTTTTTCCTATTGCACAAAGGTACACATGCATTGAAAGGTGTGGAATCATGTGTTATGTTCCAGAAGAATCAAATGTGGGAAAAGGTAGGGTGGGGAAGACATTGAGGCAAATAGTAGTAACCCAGAAATTGATGTAAATGTAGTATATGATTTAACCATTACACCAGCACATGGAGCAGAGAGACATGTGAAGAAGCCGCGCTTGCTTCTTGGTCCTGGACTGGGTGACAGAGATGTGGGTGAGAGATCCGTGGGGAGGTTAACAAAGGCAGATTTTACCTTGATCTTGGTTTTGCTTTTTTTTCTCCCAGACCTGTCTGTTTCTGACCCCTTTCTATGGGTCCCTGCCGAAAGGTACTTTAGACTATGGCAGGCTTTTGGGCCTTGCTTTGGGCCAATCCTGTTTGGGTGGACTTTTACCCACAAGGGGATGGGTAACTTCAGGTGCTTAATTTGGAAACCATATTCTTGTCTTTTCTGTATTGCACACTAACTGTATTAAAGTTCCTTTCCATTAAAGGTCTATATGTTTTGTCTTGATGCAGTGGATGGCAGATCCTATTTAGACCAGGCAGGTTTGGGGGTTCTGGGGTGCCCCTCTCCCTTCCCTGTAACAAACCTTTCTCACATCACCAGTGCCCCACCAGTACCAGTTCCAGCAGAATAGAGAAAAGAGTCATGGTGTAATCCCCATCAATTTACAGTATCAGGTACAAGAAGATGGAAAAACAACTTTGTCACCCTAGGGAACTTCTAAAACTTCTGAAATCATTTCAAAACACAGTCTTGTCATGGATTTTACACAGTCGACCTATTTTATAGATGAGGCAAGAGGGGACACATGACTCAATCACATAGGTCATGTGTTAAATTACTACAACTAGTCCCCAGGTCTCCTATCCCCCACCCCTTCCACCACGTCTGCACACAGCTTCTACCTGCTTGCCATTGCAAAGGTCAGTAATTTTTTGATGTACACAAAGCTTATAAAAATTCAGTCAAAATTGTTTAAATAAAGATATTCCATATTATATACATTTCCAGTTTCTCTTAAAAAGGAGGAGGTGGAATAAGGGGCTTGGGGAGACAAAAGGCATTCACATATGGTACCACTGCAATCTGCTTACCACAGCATCTTTCCAAATATCATCTCCAGATATGACCAGAATCTTCATTTATTTACTACGATCAGGTGATGGATACAAAGATTAGCCTTTGTGCTGTTCATGTAAAAAAGGTGAAAGCACCTGGTTTACCTACCCCAGTATAAATCGTCATCACAAGAGACTCAGAATTTTGGACTAGAAGAAATCAAGAAATTTTTATTTTATTTTGGAGAGTCAGAGCAAAATCAAAAGTTCTCAGTGCTGTCAAATATGGTGAAATATGTACATGTGTAGAGGTGTAGACCTATACCACTAAAACATATACCGTGATGTGATATAAGTGAAATCACCTCAATAAATATAACTTAACAACAAAAAAAGAACTTTCCACTATGAAGAGGATGTAACTTGGCACTGTCAAATGCAGCACCCAATAGTGACTTGTGACTAATGAACACTGGTGGTTCACCTGAAGAGAAACAAAAAAATTAATTCTGTTTCACTTTAATTAATATACATTAAATTTCCACATGTGACTAGAGGCTGCTGATGAGAATCACTTAAGTTTAAATTATTTTCCAGAGGAATTAAAGTTGTGAGCATCAAGGTCAGGATTCAAAAGATTTCCCCTTAAATCCCAGCTTAGGATATGGAAATAGAGTCCAAATTTTCTCTTGCCCAATACATATATGAATGGTCCTGCCTGCTTATCTCTGGGGCCTCTTCTTCACACATAAACCCTTTGAGAGCTGTGTGCTAGCATTCCACAGTAGCTTACTATCTGGCATTCCCTTTGCAGTCACTAACATGGAGTTTAGGCATGCCTGCGCCTGACTCTATGGGCATGACCTTTAAACAATGACCTTTTTAATCCTAGCAGAAGAATGGGGCATAAGCTTGGTAGGTGGCTTCATGTCAAGAAGCGCGGTTTCAGAAATTCTCTACAGTGCCTTCCTCCTTTGCCTTGTAATATTACACATTCTAGATATTCAGATTATCTTCTCACCGTAGTTTGCAAACCTTGATAAAATGAGACATAAGGTGCAAAACATTAAAAAAAAATAGAGAAGCTGACAACTAGAATTAAACTCACTAAGGTCTGTTAAAGAGTGATAGATGATCTGTTTTGGTGAAATGACATTAGAGAGAACACACAGTGTGATCCTAGGATTCCCAACAATGGCAGAATTCACTCATGACCAGGCACTTACTAGGTGCAGAGGCTCGTAATTGTACTTACCAAGAGGAAGATTCTGGTTCTCTCCTTAGACAGTAGACTTTAAGATCACATACCCAGTAAACAACGAATTTGCCTTCAAAATCAATAATGTTAAATTTCCTGGGTAAAAAATAACTCTCTTTCTGTAAGGTACCAAGAGACAGAAAAAAGGAAGTCTGTCCTAGATTTGTCATGGATTCACTTCACAAACTGAGCAAGAAACTCAACTCCAGTAAGAGCATTCCTTTACAATAATAACTTTTAAAAACTTTTTTCTGATGCTGTCCAAGGCAGGTGGAATACTATAAAGACTATGGATTTGAGATGCCAGTGCAAGCTAAGCTCTTGGTCAGACCTTGAGCATGTTTCTCAATGTGCGCCTCTTAGCTATAAAGTTATCTGCAAAACGGTGTTAATATTGCCATTTTATGGATTTGTTGTAAAGATTAAATGAAAGAAGTCACTAAAGTCATTGGCATGATGCCTACCTCTGCAAGGACTTACAAGTTATAGTTTCCCTTCTTCCTTTCAACTGTAACATTTCAATTTTCTAAGTGAAACTCTGCATTAACTATTCCTTCCCTTGCAACAAACATGACTGGAAACATTATATGTGATTTATGTGTGATCAGGCCAGATATGATTGCCTTTATCTGTGTTTTTGATTTAGCAAAGGTTGTACTTATCAATGCATAAATCTCAATGTGTACCCACATCTAAGAAGGAAAAAAAAGTATTTGCTGAACATTGATGAGGTCTTAATATCTAAACTACTGTCCAATAGAATATCACTAAAACCAGTAATCATTTTAAGTATATCATCTTATTAAAAATGGACATTATATTTTTCTGTCAGACTTATTTTGCAAAGCAAGATCCCTTCTAGCTCCATCCATGTTGCTGCAAACTGCATGTGTTTATCTTTTTGATTGCTGAATAATATTCCATGGTGTATATGTACCACATCTTCTTAATCCAGTCATCTATTTTTGGGCATTTGGGTAGTTTCCATAGCTTAGCTATTGTAAATGGTGCTGCTATAAACATAGGTGTGCAAGGATGGTCTCCCTCATAGCAGGAATTTAGAAAACTTAAATAAGAGACCAGGAAAAAGACAAATCAATACAAAGTAAAAATCAAAATCATCAAGCAACTACAAACCAGAGACACACTATAGGGGCGGGGAGGAGAGAGGTGTGGGGAGAGAAAGGACTAGAGTCAAAATAGGAGGGGTGCAATTGTATGGGGAATATAACCAAAATGAAAATGCATACATTGTGCAAAGATGAAAAATGATGTAAGAATTATATAAAATAAAGTATTAAAAAATGGATATTATAAATTATATATTATTTCCAAGCATAAAAGATCCGGGGACCAGGCTATGCTTAAGAAACAGAAGAAAGTAATATATGTGAAAACTCAGTTGATGGTGCATTTCAACTCAATAAAAGGATTTTTCAATTAACAATGTAACAATATTGGGGCAAGAAGGCAACCATTTATGAAATATATGTGTGTGTATATATATATGCATATGTATTTGCAGATATAATTATATATATATATATATAAACACATTAAGGCATAGCTATGTAATATACCATAACCCAACAGTAAATTTACTGATATATTAAGTAATAACAATGCAACTCAGAAAGAATAACTGAATGAAAGAAACCAAACACAAAAGAGTGTATACAGCATGATTCCATTAGAACAGGACAACTAATCTACTGGGATATAAATTCCACCAGTGAATACTTAGTAACACAGATGGGAGAGAAGGAGGGATTACAAAAGAATTATGAAGAAACCATTGGAGGTGATGGAAGTATTTTCTTTCTTTACTGTGGTATGTTTTATGGATGTTGAATCTTAGTAAACCGTGTACTTTAAATATGTGCAACTTAGGGCCTCCCCGGTGGTGCAGCGGTTGAGCGCTGGGTTGCGAAGCTGCCTGCAGCCTCTGCAGCACCAGTTTGATCCCCGGCTGCTCCCCGGCCACTGGAGGAGGGTCCCACATGGCGTGCAGACCTCTCCTGCCGCCCACTGCTCCCCTCAGCAGTGTACTTCGGTCCTTCTGCCTGCTCTGCTCATCACTCTGGCTCTGGTGAATTCTCTCACCCTCCCGCGCTTCTGACTGTGCCCAGTACTTGTATGTATGTATGTATGTATGTATGTATGTATGTATAAATAAATAAATAAATAAATAAATAAATAAATAAATATGTGCAACTTAATGGACATAAAATATCCCTCACTAAAGATTTTTTTTCTTTAATGTGGTGAAAAATAACACTGGTAAGTTCAGACAGCAGGGGTCAATTAAGGCCAAAGTAATTACAGTTCCTGTAAGTCACAAAGAACTCGTCTTTCAGATTTACAGGATATATTAAAATTAATAATAAAATGGTACACCTAACAAGAAATAAATGTGTAAGAATATCTATTAGACTATTCAATGAGAGAGAAACAGAGTGAGAGAGAGAGAGAGAGAGAGAGAGAGAATATAAGCAAGTCAAAATAAGATTCATCATTTCCTCCTCCCTCTGTATTGGCAATGGTGATCATTTGCTGCATATGTGATCAAAAGAGATCAATTAATGACAATCTGTTTATTGCATGAACAATTAGTTAACACCTACCAAACATGAAATATACACATTTTGATAAAAAGTTAGCAATTAAAATATTTGTATAAGAATATTGATTGCAATTTTGAAAGGGAAAAAAAAGCATGAAATAGTGTAACTGAATTCATAGGCAATGACTAAACAAATTATAATATAAAATACAGTAAATTATGCAGTTCTTTGAAAATAAATCTACTGACATATCCTCTAAATATAATAACATAAGAAAGACAAGGTACAGAACAGTGTGTGGTAGAGCTATTTCCTTAATACATTTTTCCCCTAAAAGTCACCTGCACACTGGGGATATTGAAATGCATTTTTTCTGACAGAACATGCATTATCTGCTAGACAGTGTTAAGGAATTATCTTTGGGGAAAACGGCTGAGTTAAGAAGCAGGGATTTTTTTTTTTTTATGATATACCTTTCAGTCTGAGTTCATTTTTACCATGTAAATGTTTTACTCTTTTTTAATATGGCAACAGGAATTATAACAGCAATCGGGCATTCTTGTTCTTTTGGAAATAGTACATTCAAAAACACTGTATTTTTAGGGAAAAACTATAGTACTAAGACTTAAATTTCATAATGGAAAGGACTTAGACATCACCTGCAAGTAAGGAAGGTGATGTTAGTTGAATTTCCTAAGGTTGGTGAGCCATCGGTCTCAAATCTTTCACCTGACTACAAATTCATTCCTGATTTCCAGTGTATCATAGATGACTGACTCAGCACTCAGACCACATCCTGAAGGGTAGTGTCTCGAGACTGTGGGGTAGTGTCCCTGAGCGTGTGCCTGAACTAGTCCACCTCACACCCCAGAAGACTGGCTGCTTCAGGAAGAAGAGGCCCCTGGAAAAACTCATGAATTCCAAGTCCTCTGCAGACTGCCGCAGCTCTAAGGGTTACATGTAATCCCCCCATTTCCAAGTGCTTGGCAGTCTTCTTGAAGGGCTGTGCCCAGGGGAAGGCTCTGCACTGCTCCCCCTGCTGGCCCACTGGGCTCTGAACTGTGGCAAAGTCTAGAGTTGATTTAGGGAACTTTTGTGTCATGTGCCCACGAATAACCCTAATTCCCGTCAAGAATATTCCACATTCCTGTATTCCTGGTTTTGTTGTTCTAGCACTACAACAAAGGACAAAGAATATTTGCAACATCAGGATAAGACATTTTGTTCATTTGCTTAACACATTCTCTATGGTGAATGGGCTCTTGGATATGACACACAAAGATGTGTACGTTTTGTGCCTGATAGCACTGGTCCAATACCATGCTTTCCCACAGACCTCTGTATTCTGAGATCTTTCAGTCTTGTTGCTTCCATTCTCCTGACAAATCAGTCAAGATACTCTCCACTATCCAGGAATCCATGTAAATCTCTACACTAGGACATTGCTTCATCTATACAGAGAGAAAGACCAAATGTCATTTTTCCCTATTGGGGAAAGCTTTAGCGCCACCCCCAGTGGTGGGTGGCACATATAATGCAACAGAGAAATGACAAAAGGGACCAGGGGACCAGCAGCCCCTGAACAACTCTGTGCATTTGAGGCAAGTACTGACAGCTGAAACAATTCATCTGTGATCCAAGACCAAGATGTGTCTCTTCTGTCATTTGATTCTAGAAGAATTCTCATGAGTTGTGAGCTGAAGGAGACATCTGCACACAGGAGTTTATGATAACATTTAAATAATTCATTGTACCTATGGGGTCTGCTTGGACCAATCCCAAATGTATTCTTTCTACCTCACTGTGGATTGCTCTAGTGCCAGCCCAGCATTATGACTTAGTAAAACTGATCCTGTCTAGCTGACAGAATCTCTAGTTGCATGATCACCTCACCTGTCTCACAATCTGGTGATCAGTTTCCCTAGAGCACACTGGTCCAGTATGCACTCTATTTCAAGCAGAAAGCAGTTCTCCTACAAATGGTATGACCTTGTTCAAGAATGTGGGTTATCTGTGTAGAACTCTTCTACCAGCTGTTACTTGAGACTTCATCATATCCAAGCTTCAGGGAGCTATCCAACAGCTATCCAACACTGTCTACTGAGACACTGAATCCCAAGACATGGATTAATGCCATCCTGTTAGCCAATTTTGTATAAGTCAATCTTGTATTCTGTAGCCCACAGTATAACACATTCAAAATCTACCACATTCATTTCTTGATGATACACATTAGCTAAAGCTTCAAGTTTAACTGTTGCTAATGGAACTGATAGATGCAATAAAAAGAACAAAATAAACAACTGTCCTTCCATGTGTCAGCTATTTTCCCCTGAGCAGAAACTATTTTCCTATTCAGACTCTTCTAAATCTCTTGCAATTTCCTTGGAAGGAAAGAGGGATAGAAAGGAATAAATACGCAGATGCACAATAAATTTCAAGATATATGCCCTTTGGGTGGCTTTTGCAGTATCTCCCAGCAAGGAGAAGACAATTTTCTCCATCAAGTGTGATTTGCTACATCTTCCACCTTGGAGCATTGGGAGGTATTTCAGTATCCAGATTCTTAGATTTAGCCACCAAGATTTCCCTGTTTTGTTCTCAGGCTACCATCATCTTCCTATTAGGCCCCAGATTTTTATATAAGAAACTTAAGTAGACTTTGTGTTCTCAAGTAGTAGAGTCATGATACACAATGGAATACTACACAGCGATCAAAAAAGATAAATTCATCCCATACCCAGCAACATGGACGGAGCTAGAAGGGATTATGCTCAGGGAAATAAATCAGAAGGAAAAGAAAAATATTGGATGGTTTCACTACAGGAGAACCTAATAAAGGATCAGGGGAAAATAATAACAACAATAATAAATAAAACAAAATAAATTAGAGACATTCTGCAAGGGAGGGGAGGCAGAGGGATCAAAACAGGGAAGGGAAGAGCACAATTGACTATGGTGATGGTTTACAGGTGAATTGGTGGTGGGAATTTCATGGGGACTATAAAATAGAGGAGAAAGCATACATTGTACAAAAATGAACAATTATGTAAATATGTATGTGAAGATTTGATGCAAGCCAATTTGACAACATAGCTTAAACCATACCACATTGTCTTTCTAGAATGATCAGGTTCCAAAGAGATGAAGACAGGGACCTTAACGTGTCAGTTATGAAAGATCTTTTCTTGGAAACAGAAAAATTTGCCAGCCTACCCCAAAACCCAGTGCCCAATCCCACTACATCCTTAGTGTTTTGTCAGAATGCACACAAGATATTGCTCAGTGCTGCATTCTCACACCAAAAGCCCAACCATAGGCCACTAGCAGAATTGTAAATACTGCTGGTGTTCTTCTGAGGAAACACACTTCCATGCACATTTTGTTCTGTTCATGTTTAATCTGAGGAACACTGAAGGGGCATTTGCACTCTGGAAGCTTTTGGTTTCACTGTTGCTAATGGAACTTATAGATCCAATAAAAAGAAGAGAATAAACAACCATCCAATTACAATTCTGTTTCTCAAAAAAATATTAGTAGCTATTGTACCAGTAGCTATTGCTTTTGGTAAGAGTTCTATAAAATATACAATTACTCTTGAGGAATAAATTGCATCCCAACAGAGTGTCACTTCTCATTTGTGTCCCAGATTTAACCGCAGATGATGCAATCTCGTGGTATTTTCATTAGTCCTAAGGCAGTACAGCCAGGAGCTCAGGAAATTCAAAGAGTGCCAAGGTTGCTCTAAAATCTCCTGTAAGTGACAGCCAAAAAAGGTTTATGAGTCCTCTTACGTCAGGACCTCCCTGGTGGTGTAAGGTGTTAAGACACAATCCATGAAACTATCTGCAGCTACTGCAGCACGAGTTGGATTCTTGGCCAGGGAGCTACCCACATGATGCAGCAGACCTCTCCTGACTTGCCCGCTGCTCCCCTCAGCAGTGTATTTCAGTGAGTCTGCCTGTTCTGTTCCCCACTCTGTCTCTGGTGAATCCTCTCACCCCCCACAACTTTGGCCTACATCCCACTTCTTTTATGCATAAATAAATATTTTTTAAAAAGAGTCCTGTTATGTCAGTAGAGATTCTTTAAAATATTTGGGTACGAAAACAACACAAAGAAAAGGAAGGTTCATTGGTGGCTTTTTAAAATTCCTTATCCAGAATGGGATGGTCTGACTTGAGAGAATCCGCTGGCTAAGGGAAATCACTCAATACACAAGGGAGCCTGCTCTGCACAAATAATGCAACGGAGTGACAAAAGGGACCACTCTGTGCATTTGAAGTCTGCACTGCTCTGACCTATCACTGGATCCAGCTCTCTTCACTTACTGGACCTACTGTGACTCATGCCAGCTATAACCACTGTCACCTGAGTCATCTCACTATTTCATAGTGACTGGTGCCACAAAGAAGAGCCACTGCAGTCTAATCAAAAACCTTGGTCAGGGTGTCACCCACCTTCTTTTCTCACTTAAGAAAGTAGGTACTTTAAATCTTAGAAATCAGCATGAAGTTTTTTTCTTGCATTTTTAAAAACTGAGCATTAACACCCAGAAAACGATGCCCTTGCAATATGATCTCTTAATTCTAATATGGATTGAAATAAATACATAATAAATAATATGCCACCCATGCCACCTAAAATCATCTTAATGGTCATCACTGTATACAAAACCCAACTTTGTAAATACTGATCACAAATTCCCCTTCTGGGATGGAGTAGCAGAAGAAACACATACAGTTGCCAGCACCACCGCCTGAGCTTGCGACATGGCTGGGAATCACTTGTAAGTTCTCTTGACTTGCAAGCTGTTTCCTTTGCATGATGCTGACTCCACAGTGCACAGTGGGCGTGATGAACATGCCATCCTATCCCATCCCATCCAATGCGAAACATACACTGCACTTCTTGACTCCATGTGATGAATAAGAGTCTGTACAGGTGTCTAGCCACGAACAGAGCAACTGCACAGCTTCTCCCTGCCCCCCAATTCTTCCTCCATGCTTAGCGCCTTTAGCAGATAAGCTGCTCCAGTCCTGAGGTTTCTACCCTTCACCTTCATCCTCACCTGGATGATCATCCATTCTATCTCTGTCAATGCCAGTGTTCTATTCAAAAGTTGGGGTAAAGACCAAGATATTGTATTTCAGCTGCAAATAATCATGTCCCTAGCATTTTATGAAGTCTTTACAAAGTTTTCAAGGTATTTTCCCAAACTTTACTATTTTTAACCTTCACAATGCCCCAGTATGGTGTATACTCTAGCTTCCATTTTTTCAAAGCTGCATACTGTGATCAAAAAAGAAATCTGCCATCTTTGTACCAATAAGGGAACAGTGAGAAAAGATACAATTTTACTAGACTCACCACAAAAATATCACACTTTAATATATCCTCTCCTGACCATGCATTTGTATTGCTATCTGAATGATGTATACATGTATTTAATGACCCCTACTCAAAAAAATGATTCATTGTGTCCATTGTCATAAATAATGGACTGATGAACACTGTCATTGAAGTCAGTTCTTCATTGTGGCCTGCAATAAACAGAATAAAAAGTGACCACCTCTTGATTGGAATTAATTTCTTTACCATGAAAGAACAGGCATTATCCATCTCCCTAATGGTTCTGAAGTCCTTGGAATAATGGATAAGGCAGTTAAAGTAAATAAAGAAGGCTCCCAGGAGGGGGCCAGATTTTTTTTTTTCAGTGAGTCAGGAATACTCTAGAGAAAAACAATTGCTAAACATAAAACAGACAGACAGACAATGTTGGTGGCCAGGAGCACCACTTTCAGAAACAGGACCATCATTAAAAGTGCCTGTATAATAAGCTAGCGGATATAGGTCCCCAGTCACCCCAAGCATCACTGGGTGGGCTTCCTTGGATAAATCACTCCAAAACCATTATTTGAAAGTTCACCAACTTTTTTTAAAATTTCTTTTATTTATGCATCCAAGAACTGGTGTATAGGCCAGAGGTGTGGGGGGGGTGGTGAGAGGATTCACCAGAGACAGAGTGGGGAGCAGAACAGGCAGATCTACTGAAATACACTGCTGAGGGGAGCAGCAGGAGAGTCAGGAGAGATCTGCTGCACCATGTGGGTAGCTCCCTGGCCGGGGATCAAACTCATGCTACAGTGGATAGCTTCATTGTGCTGAGACTTAACCCCTTGTGCCACCAGGGAGGCCCAAAGGCTCTCCAACTTTTAAAGGTCAATCACAACTGCAGCTTAACATGTAAAAACTTAACACCCTTAAGAATGAATAAAAGTTTCTAGTTGCCAGGTAAATCACAGTTACAAAGGCTTATTCACTTTAACCTGACCTATCACTTGCCTGTTAATCTGTCCATCACAAATTACCATCTGTGGGGAAATTTTCATTCTTAATTTTTCATTTGAATTTATTGAAGTAACAATGCATTATAGCATTAAGTTTCAGGCTGCATCACTGAAAATCAACATGGCACATAATACACTAAAGTCATTGATTAAAGTCTAATTTTATCTAAAAAAATTCTTAATGGTTATCAAAAGGTTATGGAAGAGGGCTGCCTGGTGTCGTAGGGGTTAAGTCTCAGTGCTATCATGCTATGACCACTACAGCCTGAGTTCGATCCCCAGCCAGGGAGCTAATCAACATGGCACAGCAGACCTCTCCTGTCTCACCGGCTGCTCCCCTTAGTAGGGTATTTTAGTAGATCTGCCTGTTCTGCTCCCCATTCTGTCTCTGGTGAATCATTTCACCCCCCACACCTCTAGCCTGCACCCCAGTTCTTCTCTGCATAAATTAAAAAAAAAAAAGGTCATGGAAGAATGTACAATAAATCTTTGTCCCCATGTATGAGTTCACAGTATATACAAATGAACTTGAGCATACTACCACCACTCTCCACCCCGATTTCCCATGACCTGCACACTTCTAGGCTTTCTGGTCCCCAGTGCTGGGCCCCTGTGCACACCCATTTTAGGATAAGCAAAAGTAATATACAGAAGCAGGAACATACTGAAAAATATCTTTCCAAACCATCAACCAAAAAAGTATTTAATACACACGATAAAAAGACATGTTAATATTATTAATATATCCAAAAACCTTAAAATCAATACGAATAAAGCAAACACAGACTGTGCACCAATAAGATGCATTCATGGCTAATAAGCATGTGAAAATCATTCGACATTTTAAGTAGTCCAATGGGCAAGCTTATTTATTTTTTTTAGATTTATTTTATTTTATGCATACAAGAACTGGGATACAGGCCAGAGGTGTGGGGGCGGTGAGAGGATTCACCAGAGACAGAAGGCGGGGAGCAGAACAGGCAGAATGACTGAAATACACTGCTAAGGGGAGAAGCGGGTGAGACAGGAGAGGGTCTGCTGTGCCATGTGGGTCAGCTCCCCAGCTGGGGATAGAACTTGTGCTGCAGCGGCTGTGGATAGCTTCATAGGTTGCGTCTTCACCCCTTGTGCCACCAGGGAGGCCCTCGAATGGGCAAGTTTAAAAGTGAAATAGTACTTCCTGTCTACTAATTGACTAGTTTCCAAAAACTAAGAATTCTTAGGGTTGGCTAAAAAATGGGGAAACAGAAACTTTCATAATACATTTGTGGGAATGAAAATTAGCTACGACCTTGATGGAAGGCAACTTAAGAAAATTAGGAATCATTATAGTGAGCAACTCAGTGTTATAAATCATTCACTCTTAAACACTATTCTGAAGCGGCAGCAGCAGAAATTATATAAAGATTTCTATAAGGGCTTATTCATAGTACAGCATTATTTATTATGCTATAAATTTGGAAATAATCTAAATGTTTATAACTAATGGATTGGTTAAATAAATCATGTAGTATCAATATAGAAAGCTATGCAGCAATTGATTTTTTTTTTCATTTTCTATTGAAGCAATGTTGCATTATAATGTTATATAAGTTTCAGGTGTACATCATTAAAAATCAATTTGTGTATATACTGCATTAAATTCACCACAGAAGGCCCAATCTATCCTTCACCATACAATGAAGCAATTTTAAAACCATTGCAGCATTATATTAGCATGTAAACTACATGAAAACTGCAGAAAAATCAGATTTTGTGTATACACATAATGTCATATAAATTTATCATATATATGTATGTACATACACATATTACCAGTTGTACAGGAGTTTTACTTAGTACTTTTTCTACATATTCCAAATTTGCATAATGAGCCTATGGTTTGCACAATCAGATTAAAGGCACAGAGAGTGTATTATGATTCAAGTAGAGTGAATGCTCTAGATACATTATTCTTACGCTACCTTTGCTATTTTTTAAATGTCATTTCATGGGATTAATGTAGCCACATGTTGGATTCTCAGGATTGCAGATTTTCCATTCATACAAAGGGTGCAGCTCAAACCAAGGATAAGTACAATGTGCATGGAGGGGGCGAATCTACCGTGCCAACCTGACACACCAATGCCAGCTGCTCACAGAAGTGTTCTCAAGTGTTCTGTGCATGTTTCCAACAGTGGCAGAGTGAGAATAATCCCTTCTGAGAGTTTTGACAGCACAGGATTCTTTGGTCCTCATAAGCCAATCGACATGTCAATAGACACTGGTGTCTGCCAGATGCAGGGGGTCATTCTACACAAATGGTGCCAGACACGAGACCCTACTCCAGTCCTAAGCACTTCTGTCAGGGCTCTATGTAGCTCTGAGATGATGACTCACGTGCCCTGGCCTTAATGGACGAGAACTCAGAGACCCAATACTCAATTTCCATGGGCCATTTCTTCATTAAAACCATGCTCTGTGAAGTTTTCGAAAGGGCCCTAGAGCATTGGGCAATTCATTGAATTTGCTCTGCGGCATTAAAATGGCAGTCCATTGGGTACCACTTAGATTTCATTTCAGAGATCGATAGAGCTCTGCGTGGAAGGCAGAAGATATTCACAGCCTTCCCTTTTTTGTGCAAAACTTTGAGTCAGTGGTCAGTTTAACTTTACTCCCGAGTGTCTGGAGGTTTCTGCAGGACCACTCGTTGGTCAGCACTGCTAAAAAGATGCCACAGCCTTGAAATCATTATGCTCAGTGAATGGAGTCAAGACAAGGATGGTAGGTCTGGCTTATTGTGAAATAAAAAGAAAACCCCAAAGTCAAATTTATAGAAAAAGTGATCAGATTTGTGGTTACCAGAGGGAGGGAGGTAACACAGGGAGTTGGAGGAAGTGGGCAAGAAAATGCAGAGGGGGTTGTAGAGTGAGGATGTGGGTGATACCATGTGTGATATGTGTGATATTTATGAGAGTTGTTAGGACAGTAAATCTTAAGAGTGCTCATCACAAGGAATTTTTTTTTTCTTGCTTTCTCTTCATTCTATCTATATGAAATGATAAATACTAACCAAATTCACTGTGGGGATCATTTCACAATATATTTAAATTGAACCATAATGGTGTGAACATATTCATCAGTTAGATCTCAATAAATCCAAAAGATAAAAACTGTGCCACAAGACACAGCACCCCAAAGCCGTTGAGGTGTACCCTACCATCCCTGCTCTGCTCCCTGTCCCACTGGGTGTAAAATCAGCTCCCCAAGGGCTCCAGGAGAGATCTCTGGCGCCACCTAGCGACTTGAAGCCAGCACAGGCTCCTGAAGGAGCTAGTGGCCAGCTGGGGAGTTAGCCCACGCCGGGCCCCTTCCGAACAAGTAGTCTGAGCCCACAGGGAGAGCGAGCACCCACAGCCGGGGCAGACCAAGCGCGCAGAAGAGTGTGCCTGAGACCGGACGCGCAGGGAGTGTGTCCCACATCACCATTATAAATAGGGACATTTCTTCAGTAAAGACTACCTGCAGAAGGCTTCCTCAGGAGCCAGAGGTGAGCGGGGGAAGTTCGCCCACGCCAGACCCCCTCTGGCCTGCAGTCCAAGCCCAGAGGGGGAGCAGGAACCCACCGCCTGGGCAGACCAGGCGCACAGGGGAGTGTGCCCCACATCGGCATTTTAGAACAGGGACCTTTCTCCAGTAAAGACTGCTTGAAACTGACAGATGACTCCTGGAGGAACCAGGGGGGAGCAGAGAAGCCCACCCAAGATGCCGGCCAGTCCCAACTACACAGTGTCCCAACGCATACGGCAAATTAGAAAACAGACAGTAGGGAGGAGAAGAACCACACGCAACCTAGCAACTCTCCAGAGAAAAAGCACACCACAAAAAGAAAACCAGCCCCCAGATGGCAACGACAGTAACTTGGAAGAACTTCTGAGCCTTCCAGAAAGAGAATTTAAAATTGCCGTGATTAAAAAACTGACAGAAGTCATAAAGGAAAACAATGATAAGGGAAAAATAATCAACGATCAGAAGAATGAAATTGAGTCCCTAAAGAGGGAAGTAAAAGAAATGCAGGAGATCAAAGAATTAATGGAAGAACTAAAGAATTCTGGGAAAAGCAATGAAAGCAGAATTGATGAAATGGAAGAACGAATAAGTACTCTTGAAGACACAGAAATAAAAAGAACCAAAACAGAAAAGGAAAGAGAAGTACGAAGGAAAAAGAATGAAGAAAGACTTCGGGAACTATCTGACTCCATGAGGAAAGGAAATATAAGAGTTATAGGAATACCAGAAGGAGAGGAGAGAGAAGTAGGAACAGAGAAAATATTCAAGGAGATAATTGAAGAGAACTTCCCAAATGTGAAGGAGGAGCTGAAAATTGATATACAAGAAGCAAGAAGAACACCAAACTTCCACGACGAAAGGAAAAATACAGCAAGACACATAATAGTAAAGTTCCCAAGAATCCAGGACAAGGAAAAAATAATGAAGCTGGCAAGAGGGAAGAAACAGATAACATTCAAAGGAAAGCCAATCAGGCTGACATCAGACTTCTCCGAAGAAACACTACGGGCAAGGAGAGAGTGGAGGGACATAGTCAACAGACTCCAAGAAAACAGAGGCCAACCAAGAATACTCTATCCCGCAAAGCTCTCCTTCCTCTTTGAAGAAAGAATATGGACTTTCCCAGACAAACACAAACTCCGGAATTTCATTGCAACTAAACCCCCACTCCAAAAAATACTACAAGGAGTCCTAAAGCCAGAACCTCAGAGGGACGAATAACAACGAAAGAAGGCCAAAAAAAAAAAGTTATTAAAAGAATAAATAAATAAAATCAAAGGAAAGACAAACACAATGGCAAATACAGATGTTAACATATCAATATTAACTCTAAATGTAAATGGACTAAACTCTTCAATAAAAAGACACAGAGTTGCAGCCTGGATTAAGAAACAAAACCCAACCTTTTGCTGTCTCCAGGAAACACATTTAGCTACAAAAGATAAAAATAGGCTCAAAGTTAAAGGATGGAAAACAATCCTACAAGCAAATGGACCAAAAAAGAAAGCAGGAACAGCTATACTTATATCAGATAAAACAGATTTCAAACTCAAAAAGATAAAAAGAGACCCCAATGGTCACTACATTATGATCAAGGGGACAATACTTCAAGAAGAAATAACACTCATTAACATATACTCACCAAACGAAGGAGCACCAAAATATATCAGACAACTGTTGTCCTCTCTGAAAATAGACATCAGAGAAAACACATACTTCAACACACCACTATCAACAATGGATAGATCAACAAGACAAAAAATAAGTAAAGAAACCAAAGCTCTAAATAAGGACCTAGAGCAATTGGGCTTAACAGACATCTATAGAACACTAAACCCCAAAAAAACGGAGTACACATTTTTCTCAAGCGCACACGGATCATTCTCCAGGATCGATCACATACTGGGGCACAAGACAAACATCAACAGATACACCAAGATTGAAATCATATCAACCATCTTTTCTGACCATGAAGGCATCAAACTAGAAATAAACCATAAAAAGAAGGCAAGGAACTTTCCTACCTCATGGAGATTAAAAACCACACTACTGGAGACCACTGGACTAATGAGGAGATGAAAGAAGAAATTAAAAAAATTTTTGAATTGAACGACAGGAGGACACCAATATCCTAAATGTATGGGATGCAGCAAAGCAGTAATAAGAGGAAAATATATAGCAATAGAAGCTCACATCAAGAAACAAGAAAGAACTCAAAGAAACAACCTAATCTCGAAGCTCAAAGATCTAGAAAAAGAACAACAAAAAAACCCCAAAACCAGTAGAAGAAAAGAAATAATAAAAACCAAAGCAGAAATAAATGAAATTGAAACTAAAAAAAACAATCCAAAAGATCAATGAAACCAAGAGCTGGTTCTTTGAAAAAATCAATAAAATAGACAAACCCCTAGCCAGGCTCACAAAGGAAAAAGGAGAAAGCACAAATACACAGGATCATCAATGAAAGAGGAGAAATCACAACGGACACAGCAGAAATCAAAAGAATAATCAGTAACTACTATGAACAGTTATATGGAAACAAGTTTAACAATCTAGAGGAGATGGACAAATTCCTACAACTCTACAATCACCCAAAGCTAGATAAAGAAGAAATAGAACACCTAAACAGACCAATTACAATTAGCGAAATTGAAATGGTAATCAAAAACCTCCCCAAAAACAAAAGCCCAGGACCTGATGGATTTACAAATGAATTCTACCAAACATTCAGAGACGAATTAGTGCCTATCCTTCACAAACTCTTCCAAAAAATTGAGAAGGAAGGGACAATACCAAACACGTTCTATGAAGCCAACATTACACTAATACCAAAACCGAACAAGGACAACACAAAAAAGGAAAACTACAGGCCAATCTCCCTAATGAACACTGATGCAAAAATCCTCAATAAAATTTTAGCCATCAGAATCCAACAATGTATCCATAAGATAATTCAACACGACCAAGTAGGATTCATTCCAGGGACACAAGGATGGTTTAACATCCGAAAATCAATCAACGTTATCCAACACATCAACAAAAAGAAATATAAAAACCATATGATAATATCAATAGATGCTGAGAAAGCTTTCGACAAAGTGCAACACCCATTCATGATAAAAGCCCTTGAAATTCTTGGGATACAAGGAACATACCTTAACATCATAAAGGCCATCTATGACAAGCCAACAGCCAGTATCATTCTCAATGGTGAAAAGCTGAAAGCAATTCCATTAAGATCTGGAACAAGACAAGGATGTCCACTCTCACCACTGCTTTTCAATATAATACTGGAAGTCCTAGCCAGGGCAATAAGACAAGAGAAAGACATCCAAGGAATCCAAATAGGAAAAGAAGAAGTCAAATTATCACTATTTGCAGACGATATGATATTATACATAGAGAACCCCAAAAACTCCACAGAAAAGCTAATTCAACTCATCAATCAGTTCAGTAAAGTGGCAGGATACAAAATCAACACGCAAAAGTCAGTAGCCTTCCTATACACAAACAATAAATCTGAAGAAGAAGAAAACAAAAAAACCATCCCTTTCGTTATTGAAACAAAAAAAATCAAATATTTGGGAATAAATCTAACAAAAGAGGTAAAGGACCTATACAAAGAAAACTATAAAACACTGTTAAAAGAAATAGAAGAAGACACAAAGAAATGGAGAGATATCCCCTGCTCATGGATTGGAAGAATAAACATTATTAAAATGGCCATCCTTCCAAAAGCAATATACAGATTCAATGCTATTCCAATCAAAATTTCAATGTCATTCTTCAAAGAAATAGAACAATTATTGATGAAATTCATATGGAATCACAAAAACCCCGAATAGCCAAAGCTCTCCTGAAAAAAAAGAAGGGAATGGAGGCATCACACTCCCAGTCTTCAAACTATACTACAAAGCCATAATCATCAAAACTGCATGGTATTGGAACAAGAACAGACATACAGACCAATGGAATTGAATAGAAAATCCAGAAATAAACCCACAGATTTATGGTCAACTAATCTTTGACAAAGGAGCAAAGACTATGCATTGGAGCAAAGAAAGTTTGTTCAATAAATGGTGCTGGGAAAACTGGGTCGCTACATGCAAAAGAATGAAGCTTGACCACTACCTCACACCATACACAAAAATCAACTCAAAATGGATTAAAGAACTAGACATAAGACCTGAAACCATAAAATATATAGAAGGAAATATAGGCGAAACACTACGTGATTTGCACATCAAAGACATCTTTACAGACACATCACCCAAAGCAGTGATAGTGAAGGCGAAGATAAACAGCTGGGACTACATCAAATTAAAGAGCTTCTGCACAGCAAAAGAGACAATAACAAAAACAAAGAGAAACCCCACCAACTGGGAGAACATTTTTGCACACAACACTAATGATAAAGGACTGATCACAAAAATCTGCAAAGAGCTGATGAGACTCAACAACAAAGAAAATAATCCAGTCAAAAAATGGGCAGAAGAGCTAAAAAGAAACTTCTCTGAAGAGGAAATGCAAATGGCCAACAGGCATATGAAAAAATGTTCAACATCACTTGTCATCAGGGAAATGCACATCAAAACTACCATGAGATACCATCTTACACCAGTGAGAATGGCACATATTAAAAAAACTAGCAACAACAAATGTTGGCGAGGGTGTGGAGAAAAAGGAACTCTTCTGCACTGTTGGTGGGAGTGCAAACTGGTCCAACCACTGTGGAAAGCTGTGTGGAGATTTCTGGACCTACTAAACATAGAGCTTCCATATGATCCAGCAATTCCACTCCTAGGTATTTACCCAAAGGACACAGAAACATCAATTCCAAAGAACACCTGCACCCCTATGTTTATAGCAGCACTGTTTACAATAGCTAAGCTTTGGAAACAACCCAAATGCCCAAAAATAGATGACTGGATCAAGAAGATGTGGTACATATATACCATGGAATATTACTCAGCATTCAAAAAAGATAAACACATGCAATTTGCAGCAACATGGATGGCGCTGGAAGGGATCATGCTCAGTGAAATAAGCCAAAAAGAAAAAGAAAAATACCGGATGGTCTCACTCATAGCAGGAATCTAGAAAACTTAAATAAGGGACCAGGAAAATGAATAACTATAAGAAAGTGAAAATCAAAATCAACAAAAAACTATGAGCCAGAGACACTTTTAGGGGGGCAGGGGCGGGAGGGGAGGGATTGGGGTCAGAATGGGGGCGCTGCAATTGTATGGGGAATATAACAATAAAATTTATTATCTAATAAAAAAAAAAAAAAAAAAAACTGTGCCACAAAGAGAAAGGAAAGCCACTGTGGTGACATGACACTGCTGTCCTTTCCAGAAAAGGAAGTCAGGTCATTTCCAAAAATTGAAATTAAAAAAAAAAAAGGTGAAGCTATTCTCTTCTTGTTCTTCAATGTTGATTAGATTTACAAATTTCCACATCAATGACTCAACAGAAAGTTGGAGCTATAAGAGTCTAATAAATTAATTTAATGTTTTTAGGAGTTCTCTTGAGCTTGAACTGATTGGCCAACTGAGCGGATATGGTTTGAGACAAATGGTATCATTTTAGTTGCCTAGAATATTGGAATGTGAAAGACATTAGTTGTGCACACAAGAAGGGATGTTCCCTGTATAAGTATAGCTGCAAATCGTGGACAAACCTTCCGAAACCTCAATGTCGATTTAAATTGACATCTTTGGTAATTCAGTTTCGGAATATCTCATGATTCTTTAATTATGGTCAGGTTTAGAAATTAAGACCTGGTTTCCTTGGTGGTACAAGGGGTTAAGCACTGCACTGTGAAACTATCCACAGCCTCTGCAGCATCAGTTTGATATCTGGTTGGCCAGGGAGCTACCCACATGGCGCAGCAGACCTCTCCTGTCTGCCTGCTGCTCCCCTCAGCAGTGTATTTCAGTCGGTCTGCATGTTCTGCTTCCCCTCTGTCTCTGGTGAATGCTCTCACCCCCTTCACCTTTGGCCTGTACCCCAGCTCTTGTATGCATAAATAAATCTTTTTTAATAAAAGAAATTAAGACCTACTGGGAAGCAAAACTGAGACCTGTAACCAAATGAAAAATATCTAACGGAATCAGCAAGTTCTCAGACGATGCACATTTTCATTTCAGCTAGTCCTGATCTTGGCTTTGGCATTGAAATAGGATGTTTTCAATGATGGAGATTCAAGGCATGAATACTTGAGCTGTTGAAGCCCCAGATACACATACATTTTGCTATCAATTTTATACTTTGCCTTCAGGCAAGCAGATTTCAAAAGCCAATGCTTATTTCAGTGGAAATGGTCAAACCCAATTTCACAGGTAAAACAGTCAGTTTGCAACACAATGTAGTTATTTATAAACAGGATGTCCTACCTGCAAATAGAAAGTGCTTTACTCTTACACAAAAGGTCAGAGACATCTGGCCTCAATATTGTTTCATGTTCTTTTGGCAATAAAACATTTTCTCTCTTTGAGAACTAAAATGTTGAGCACAAGTTAGGAAAATTGCCAATCTTGTCCTAGTTAACTGAGCTGAAATTTATTCTTAATATTTGTTCTCTTATAATTTAATAGTCATCTAACAATATCCAACTTCCTTTTAGCATTTTGCATCAAAGTGTAATAAAAAGATATGGTAAAGGGGCTTTTAGCAGGGGATAAAAAGTTTATGAGCACAAAGTCTCTAGTTAAATACTTGTGGATGCTTATTTAGCTGTTTTTCTTCATTAAATATGAATTATAGCTCTTTAAATGCTGATTTGGAAATCAGGAAGGTTTAGTTTTACTCTACTGCTTTATATCCACAGGCACATAAATCTCTTTAAAAACTGATTTAAGAAAGCAACTTGGGAAAGCAAATTGCTGGTGATTTGATCCCTTGAATTTTGCATGCTACATAATCAGAATCAGGTTGTCCTGAGTACCAGGAGTGCTTATTTGAATGTGGTTTAAAAAGACAATTATTTCTTAAAAGACATAGGAAGGGTAGGGTTGCAGTTCAGGGCCTACTTGCAAAACTGAACACATGGGAAATATCTGAAACTCAAACAAGGCCCCATCAAGGAGAGGCAGGGTAAGGGAAAAGCCAAATTAGGAACAATCTCTCTGAAGTCAGGTTTTAAAAAATCATCCATATGCTGAGTTCTTTTTTGAATAATATTTATAGCTAGTGAAATTACAACCCAAATGCAAATATACAGTTGAATTATAATTTTAATATTCAAAGCAAACCATTTGTTCTGAAACTATTGGTTGAGATTAGCAGTTTAGCAAGAGGCAAAGTTTATTACTTCTGGGCCTCCCTGGTGGTGGCACAGGGTAAGTTAAGGTGTAACCAATTAAGCCGTTCGCAGCCATTGCAGCACAAGTTTGATCCCTGGCCAGGGAGTTACCCACATGGCACAGCAGACCTCTCCTGACTTGCCCACTGCTCCCCTCAGCAGTGTATTTCAGTCGGTCTGCCTGTTTTGCTTCCCACTCTGTCTCTGGTGAATCCTCTCACCACCGCTTCACACCTCTGGCCTGTACCCCAGTTCTTGTATGCATAAATATAAATAAATCTTTAAAAAAGTATTATTGTATACCATATTTAGCCATGTGGTGTGTTAGAGATCATGGTAAATCTAATCACCAAGTCACTATTTGTAAGTCGACCATAAGTAAAGATAAAGAAATTAGGTACAGACATCACCTTATTTCCAGACCACCCTGCAATAATATATTATCCAAAGTGACATCAAGACTTGATGGAATTGAAAAGAATTGTGTGGTATCAATAGTGTTGTTTTAATAGTTTTCTCACTCTAAGTGACACAAAGTGATTTACTTCCATTTGCCTGCAAAAGAAAAATTGACTTTCCATGAACAGTGCACCAACAAGTAATAACTCTCCTCATTCCTTTACTACAAGCTGGAGTGAACACACACACACACACACTCACTCTTACACACACACACACACACACACACACACACACAGAACTTTTTTTAATCTAATTTTTTTCATTTTCACTAAGGATGAGAGACAGACTCTAGTACTTACATTTCTTCTTTTGATTTAATAACCATGTGTTCAGCTATGGGTCTTATGACCCTGTCAATTTCAACTCTTCAGAACAAGCTCATTCTCTGACAGCAATTTCTGACAGTTTTCTGTTTGGCATAGACATAAATCATAACCCACAATAGCAGAGGGAGACATCAACTACATTTTTTTTTGGGAAAAATAGCAAAAGATAAAGCATGCACATTTTTAGCCTTCCATTTCTTTTTTTACTAGTAAAATTGGGTCAATAATTCACAATTAAGTCAATATATTTTACTTAATGCATTTTTTTAACTTGGAAGTGGAAGGAGAAATTAAATTATGTGGTTGTTCATTCATCAAAGAATTTCTTAGAAATGACCAACTGTTCATAAGTCAAGCTGAAAAAAATCTATGTTTGTAAGAATAACAAACTTAGGGACCTGATTTTATAGCTGGGAACTGCAATAATCTAACAAGGAAATTAATGTTGGTCTATAAATGGTTGCATATATATGAAGGTTGGAAAAGTTATTTGAGGGAGATATTAATTTCTCCTTCCTGTTTAAACTAAATAATTATGGTCATGTTTTAAAAGAAACTCAAACTGATCTACAGGTGAAAACTAGAGATGCTATATATTGATTAAAATACTAGTAACTCTACAACAAAGAAACCAAATTCTAGATAAAACAGAATTAGATATGAAAAAAGGAGGCTGTAAAATACTGCTAATAAATCACTGAAAACTGCTAATTAATAATGATTACTACACTCATTAAGTATCGATAAAAAGATGATTACCCAGGTTAAGTAAGTAACCAGTTCTTTAAGTGAATAAGCCATTCCCAAAGAGAGGTCCTTCTGGGGAACTGAAGTTAAAAGAAATTATTGAATAATTTCACAAAGGTTGGATCTGTCATACCAAAGGGTTTTCTGTACAAACTAATTAGGCTGACTCTGTTAACAGTAGTAAGGCACTTTTCACAATGGATACCCACAGATAGGGCCAAGAGTTTGAGTAAGAGGAAGAGATACAGAAACAGATAAATGGAGAGAATACTCAAGTGAACTAGTTAATGCACTGCTCTGAATTGTGATTTTTTTTTCTTTTCAGGTAACTCTCCACCTGTCAGTTTGGCATAAATGTCTTTTGGACAAATTTCATTTTATTTACTGCAATTCCACTTTTTTCACCTGCTTTCTCCATTCTTGCCAAGTGAAGAATGTTGATGAATAGAACATGAGGAGCATAGGGTTTAAGACAGTGCAGTAAAGGCATAACCTACTAATATCAGTACTGACATATTATGACTTAAATGTCTTTAAATCATTTTGACAAAGACAGGTCCCTGGTCATATTATACTTATTTCAAAATAATTTTTTACTGTGGGGCCTCCCTGGTGGTGCAAGGGATTAGGACGCAACCTATGGGGCTGCCCATAGCCACTGAGGCACGGGTTTGATCCCCTGCCAGCCAGGATGCTAACCACATGGTGCAGCAGACCTCTCCTGACTCACCTGCTGCTCCCCTCAGCAGTGTATTTCAGTAGCTCTGCCTGTTCTGCTCCCCACTCTGTCTCTGGTAAATCTTCTCTGGCTTGTACCCCAATTCTTGTATGCATAAATAAATAAATCTTTTAAAAAATCATGATTTTTAACAATTATGGGAGGGAATTCATTTGCAGGAAACAGCATACCTAGGTTTCTGAGAGGAATATTAAAAAAAGGGAGAGAAGAATGGAAGGAGAGATGCTGGTGAAGATCCACGGAGCAGACATGCCCATTTGCCTTGATTTTGTGAGGCAGACATTAGGGCCACTGATTGAAGACTTTGGTTCCTAAAATATCTGACAGGACTGTACTCCAAAGATGGGCATGAACATGAGTGTCTTTGACCAATGAAATGTGTGAAGTGACATAACTCCCATTGAGAAGCTTTGAGCACCATTTTGTGTTTTGCCATATTCTCTTCCCCTTGCCTTGGGGATTCTGAATGTATATACTGAGGTGACTCTTCTGTCAGCCTGTGTCCATGAATGACAAGAAGACCAGAATTTCAGATAATCTGTGATGGGCATTTTGGGTGAGTTTGACATAGACTTTTGCTGTCAGCCAATAAAAATAAATCCATTGAAAGTAAACACAAGAAAGGCAAGTTAGGAAAGAGAAGACAGTAACAAGAAGAGTGAAAAATGAAGATTTTATAAAGACAGGAGAAAACCATTATTATAAAAGGCAAGAAGGGAAAGGCTTAACAAGAAGGAAATTTGCAATGGCCCAGAGCTGCCAGTGGGGAGGGATGAAGAAGAGAAGGTCAAGGAGGCTGAAGGTGAGGATAGATAAGGACACTGCATCTAAGAGGTCACCTATGACCAGCGAGAGGGGAGGCTGACTGGGTGCCACAAGGGCAGGACACAGCCAGATGATGAAGGGGAGACAGACAGATCCGCGAGGCCACAGCACAGAGGCTGCCTAGCAGCTCACGAGAAGGGGGTGCAATCAAAACTGAGGGCAAAACTGAGCATTTTTCATTGGTTGTGTTTATAAAGTAGAACAAAGTATAAGCACATTTTGAAGCAGGTGAGAAAGTGGAGGGAGAGAGGGAAGGAGGAGGGAGAGATTATAAGAGAGTTTGAATGAGTAAAAGCACAAAATAAGAAGGAAAGGGAATGTTTGATGGAATCAAGTTAAGGAATAGGTTGCAGAGTGCACCTCAAAATATAGGTGAGTAAGGGCCTCCCTGGTGGTGCAGGAGTTAAAATCTCAGCGCTGTCACCCCTATGGCCTGAGTTCACTCCCCGGCTAGAGAGCTACCCACATGGCGCAGCAGACCTCTCCTGACTCACCCGCTGCTCCCCTCAGCAGTGTGTTTCGTCAGTCTGCCTGTTCTGTTCCCCACTCTGTCTCTGGTGAATCCTCTCAACCCCCACACCTCTGGCTTATACCCCAGTTCTCATATGCATAATTAAATCTTAAAAATAAAACAAAAACAAAACAAAAAAGAAAGGTGAGTACACAGAGAAATATGACAGAGAGGAGGTCACTCCTGTGATCTGATCTTCTCATTAAATCAAGAAGTCAGATTATTCCAGAAAAGACAGGAGAATGAGGTTTAGAAGAGCAATTGCAGGGAATGTAGTGGGGAGTCCACTGACAGTGGGTAGACGACAGTAGCAAATGCACTGTCAATGCCCTGGGTGCAGAGTCTGCAGCTGCACCACACACCCACCATACAATTCTCCATAGTAAACAATCGTTTACTCTGCATTCTACCCAGTGACCGATCTTCTTTAAACATATACTTAGGATCTTCTAGAACTTATTCATAACCCCAAGTCATGTCTTAACTTGCCACTGAGCAGTAAGGACGCTGGGCTTCAACAATTTACATTTGTACCGCATCTGACAAATTTAAATTCTTAAGGAAACGAGGTGAATTATGTGGTGTTATATTGTTCACAAAAGGAAGGCTGCCTGACTGAACCCAGGTTTCTGAGGTAATCAGTCATAGAGCTAAAACTGGACCTGTCTTTGTTCTCCAAGTTCAGAATAAGAAGCAATGAAGCTTGACCACTACCTCACACCATACACAAAAATCAACTCAAAATGGATTAAAGAACTAGACATAAGACCTGAAACCATAAAATACATAGAAGGAAATATAGGCGAAACACTACGGGATTTGCACATCAAAGACATCTTTACAGACACATCACCCAAAGCAGTGATAGTGAAGGCAAAGATAAACAGCTGGGACTACATCAAATTAAAGAGCTTCTGCAGAATAAGAAGCAATATTTCTCATAAATAAACACAAGAATGGATGGAGACTATGAGTCAGTTATTTAAAATATGAAAGGGGGAATGTGCCCCTTTTGGAAGCTTAGTAATTCAGAATAAAAAGTCCTCCGCCTTGAGAATCTGTGAGTCACAACTGCATGGGGCCAGGGTCTACCTGGCTGGCTGGGATTGAACTCATGCTGTAGTAGCTATGGATAACTTCATAGGTTGCATCTTAACTCCTTGTACCACCAGGGAGGCCCAATGTTGCAAACTTTTCTAAGCCCTTCTTAGTTCATATTTGATGAAAGCTAATCAAAACAATTGCAACCAAGAGAAAAAATAAAACAATACCCAGAAAAAAAGATCTCATTTTCCCCACCCAACTCTCTGCTAGCCTGATATTTCAGTGGCATTAAGATGCTGAAGAAACACGAAATCTCTTGGAATCTAATGTAGATTTGCACACCAGTCTGTTTCTCCATTTGTAGTTATATCAGGCACTTCTCAAAAGAGGCAAGGAAAACAATTTGGAGTTGATAAGAAAAATTGTTCTCTAATTTTCTTGGAATTGAAATGAAAGATGTGGTTTGAAGCCACAGACACAGAATTAAATGTGAAGCTTAGGAAATAATTAATTTTATAAATTTCCTTAAGTTGTTGATGAAACCATCTGGTAGTCTGAGAGATGGCCATTAAAGTCTATCCCGGAAAATTTATTTAAGATTATAATGTCTATTAGAGCAGTGGAAAAATAAAAACTGAGGTATTCTTTTATGATTGAAAACAAATGCTTTGGACTTTAAAATCACATGGGATTTCTGCTTACTTCTAAAGGAAAGCAACTAAGATGTAGGGTACATCTTCATGAGCCTAAGAAATACCCCTGTGTGATCTGTAAGGAGAGACCAAAGAATGTTCACCGACACATTTCTGACCCCAAAGAAACTCAGAGGAATGGAGGAAAATCAAAGACACTATTCAATATACTAAGAAGTGTATATAATACACAAGTGATCGTAACTAAGATCATTCTTGTTCAAGCACTGTAGGTCCCCAAATAGTGTTGCCTCCCACAGTAATCAAGACTATTTACAGGGAGGTGAAGGACATGCCAGTGTAATTTCCTACCCAGGTGTTTCTGGTCCAATTGAGAGCCAGGGACTTGCCAAGCATTTTTTAGGAAAATTCCCCACGAGTTTGTTTCTCAATCTAGTCCTGATTGAACTTATTTTCATTACTTCCTTATAGAAGAGTACAGGTTCTATTTTAAAGTAATTTGACTCACAGACAACACCAATGGTCCTTAAACTTGGCTGTTCACCAGAATCCCCTGAGAAGCCAGAAAGACACAGTACCAGGACCCAAAACATCTCCTAAAGAGTGGGCCCACGTGCTTGTATTGTAATAAAGTCCCCAAGTATTTCGGATGCCTCTTAAGATCTGAGATCTACTAAAATAGTGTGACCTCAATAAAGACCAGTGGCTATAGACTACTGAAGCCAGGATGCCAGGGGGTAAAATCCGATTCCTGCAAGTGGGCGCTGTGTCACTGTATGCAAATTATTCAATCCCTTTATGCATCAGTTTTCTCACAAAATGGGACCTGATTTATAATCCGGTCATTAGATTCTTGTGAGGACGAGAGACTTCATGTGTTCAAAGAGTATTTGGTGCCTTCTAAATGCCCATAAATGATAGACATTGTTCATCTACTTCAGGACACGCAGCTGGAGGGCCTGCTGGTGTTCTCTGCCCTTCTTTCAAAGCAAGGCTGCCTCCCACAGTCCACCAGGCCTCAAGACATACATGGGCTGTAGGGCAGGACCAGGGCTTTTAAATCACCTTAGCAGAAGGAAAAATTGGGACCCACTACTGGAGATGACCCCATGTAGCGGCAGGAGGGCATGGTGCAGGTTTTCTATGACTGCAGCAGATGGGTGAAGGAGAGGAGGAGTCCTGGAGCCCTCAGTGGCTTTTCAGGCTTTTATTGGGATTTACCAGGTACATGGCAGGAAGGGGTGCCAGGGTGCCGGGGGGCTGGGAGTCTGCCAGGCCTCCCAGCCCCCAGCAAGTCTTCACTCTACCTGGGCTCTCCGGCGTTCTCTGGTGGCCTTGTTCTCTTCTGCTCTTGTGTTTCTGCTGGTGTCCCCATGACGCCGCCCTTATAAGCTCAGTCTCTCAGCCCAGGTGTATCCACTTATGCATGCCCACACCCCAATCCAGGTGCCCGCCATCAGGCATGCATTCAGGACCGCAGGGATCCATCATCAATCCTCATGGCAGGAGGGCAGAAAAGCCTGATACTTTTTTACTTACTTTTTTATTTATGCACCCAAACTGAGACTTTTCTTGTGCAGTCCCCTATATATCTCCATCTCAGCTTTTCTGTAAGTGCCTATTTGAACAGTTTAGTCCATTTCTTCCACGGCTTACTCACTACACAACTCTAGCAAACACCGTTAGTATTTTCTTTACACAGTTATCATCACGGATTTAAAATGGCAGTGCAATATGATATGCATATCCTAAGCATTTCTCTAACACAACATCTATAAACTGTGCAAATGGTGATAGTGGGAACCAGACTTTGGCAGCCAGTTCCTGGAAACCAAGGACCGTACAGGCTAAACAACTTAACAGAGGTGAGACAGGCAGAAATCAGCAGCCCTGACAAGCCTGGACTCTGTGGGTTCAAAATCTTAGGAGTTTTAAGGGTACACTGTGAAACTGGCCCTGGAGACAGTGGACAAGGAGAGACTAAAGAGACCATTCCAGATTGGTAGGTGGCAGTCTTAATAACAAGGGAACTTACCAGGCTTGCCTTGGGCCGTCCTCCTGACGAACAGATTTGCACACTTTCCAGACACCCTCAACATCACCTTGTTCTACTACGCTACGTCCTTGAAATTGTTCCGGCTGCCAGAATGACAGGGAGAACTTATGTTCCTAGGACAGGAGAGGGTGTAGGGTCCTCAGGATGCCCAGGTCCAGCTGGCAATCAGGTCCTCCTGAGGCCTTCCTCCAACAAAGGTACTTCTCATCCTCACCTGCTTCTTTGCTCTATACAGACCCTGCCCTGGCCACCACAGCTCTGTAGCCTTCATGTCATATGAAATTGGTGCCCAGTTGGTGATTGATTCTAACTTTCTCTCCAAATTACTTCTTCTCCATTGTTCCAAAGCCATCACCTTTCCACAGCCATGCTCATATCAGTCACCCTTAGATTCAACACTCTGTTTCTCCTCTTCCCGGATTATCTGTCTGAAACTTGTCTGTCCATGGACCTTTGATCTGTGGTGTTAATTTCTATTCCTGGAGACATTTCTAAGAGTCTTTAACAACTGAATATGGAGATAAAGGGCAAACTCTATGTCCCTTTGCTGTTGAATCATAACTGTTTTGAAAGAGTAAATAAATGACCAATCCCTTATGGTTTTCTGTAAGATTTCTGTAAGATTTGGGCTTTAAAAAAAAAAACAAATGATATCTAGGGCATGACAGTGTCATTGGCTGGTACAGGGAAAATTCTACACTATTCACAGAACATGGCTACTACAGATCTTGACATCTATTTACTCATAATTGAGTTAATCAATCATACGCTTAGCAAACATCTGGTGAGTGTCTTCCACATGTCAGGCACCGTTCTTTATACCAGACTATGCCTTTAACAGTAGACTTACGCTCTGCTCACATGAAATGAGTATTTTAATAAGAGAAATTTAAAACCAAAAAGGAAACAAGTAAATACAATTATAATTCCTGTTATTTATAGGATACGGAAAGAAAATAAGATGTACTGTTATGATATAAAGTAGGAGAGACTAATTTAAAAAGGGTAGACACGAAGGTATGTCTAAGAAAGTATTGTTTCAGGGGGCCTCCCTGGTGGCGCTAGGGATTAAAATGCAACCTATGAAGCTATCTGCAGCCACCGCAGCCCAAGTTCAATTCCCGGCCAGGGAGCTACCCATATGGTGCAGCAGATCTCTCTTGTCTCCCCTGCTGCTCCCCACAGCAGTGTATTTTGGTCAGTCTGCCTGTTCTGCTCCCTACTCTCTCTGGTGAATCCTTTCAGCCCTCACACCTCTGGTCTGTACCCCAGTTCTTGTACGTATAAATAAATAAATCTTTAAAAGAAAAAAAGAAAGTATTGTTTCAGCCAAGGCTTAGATTATGGACAACCAGAAAAGCAATGATTTTTCAGAGGGTGGGGGAATTTCAGGGGGAGGGAAAAAAAGGCTGACATAGAAACAATTCTAAATTCTTAGAGAAAAAGATCAGATTTGGGATAGCCAGATGATAAAGAACAAGGCTTGGAGTGGAACAAGATGGAATCAGAAGTTTCAGACACTTGAGAGTTTGGTAATAATTTTAAATTCCACAGAATTTAAAGTGACAATGATGAGAATGAATTTTTAAAAACATTACAACTACTGGATGTATAGAAATGGATATTGGGTAGAAGAGAGTAAAAGATGAGGTTACTGCAGTAGTTAGGAGATAACATTAGTCCTGAACAAATTGTATTTTCTCTACAGGATCAATTAACAACAACAAAAAAATAAAATAAAATAAAATAAAATAGAACTTGGCTTTGCAGTAGTAAATGTTGCTATGGCTCTCACTTGTTTTGCCCATTACTTGAGTGTGAAAACACTGCACAAGAGCTCTCAAAAGCCCTCAGCCTTTTTTTTTTTTTCTGAATCTTTTCAAGGATAAATGACAATTAGAGTTATTAATTCAACCAGTTTGCATTCATAAGTGGCATCAATTCTCCACATGGAAATCATCACACCCTTGAACTTGGGACCCTCCTTATATTTGTCATTTCACTGGCCTCGGGACACCTGCCTTCCTGTTTCAATAAAGTAATTATTTCAGGTAGGAGAGCACAGTGATGCTGTGTCCTCTGTCCGGGTACTCAATGAGTTCTGAGAAATGCAATAATGAGCAAAGCTCTTGTGGATGAAATGGGACAGATGTGCCCATTTAATAATAGGTTTCAGTAAGAAATGTTTCCATCAAGATTTCCTTGGAAAAAACACGTCCTTTCTCCAGGCAGCAATGATTTATTTCTGATTTATTATCGACCTATCACTGTTTCAACTAAATAACAGTAAAACTTCTAACTTTTATTAATATCTTCATCTAGGGCAAACACAACAACTTACCATTCTGTGGTAAGTAATGAGGATTAATAATATGAAGGTTGAGAGTGATACCATGTAAAGTGTAGGGTTCTCTTTTGCCTACTTAGTATTACCACTTAGTACTCAGAGAGAGGATGCTATTAGCATATTTTTATTCACAGAATTTCAGAACAGGACAACATGATATGAAGATCTTCGTAAAGTCAAGTCACATTTGAAACCTGGAACATAGAAATGACAGTTCTAAAGGAGATGCTACAGAAATGATGGCTAGACGTTGATCTATAATGACATTCAACTGAAACTTGCATAATGTTATAATGCAATGTAACTTCAATAAAAAATAATTTAAGTCCAGCTGTGGAAGTTTCTAAAGCCACTGCAATGATGTCCAATATAGTGGCTGAGAGCCCAGACTGAGGCCTCCCCACGAACCTCCTGCCCAGCGCCCTCTTAGTCAGCACAAACTCTTAGCTTCTGCAGAAAATTTATTGATATACAGTTGCCATGACACAATCGGAAAGACATGAACATGAACAAATGTCCCCTGACAGTGGGCCTCTCACGAGGGGACAGGGGCCACCTCCTGAGATCAGTCAGGAACATCTGTTAATCTCGGAAAAGCAGCCAATCTGCTGAGCCTCCCCTAGCCCCTTAGGACTAGATGGTAGTTGTTGTTTCCAGAAGAGTCTCTATTAAATGAATGGCTCTTGTTTAAAAAAAAAAAGTTCTCATTAAGAATATAAATTAGAAAATATTTCAAAACAGTGAAAGATCTCATTTGTAAATCCATCAGGTCCTGGGCTTTTGTTTTTGGGGAGGTTTTTGATTACCATTTCAATTTCGCTGCTTGTAATTGGTCTGTTTAGGTGTTCTATTTCTTCTTTATCTAGCTTTGGGTGATTGTAGAGTTGTAGGAATTTGTCCATCTCCTCTAGATTGTTGAACTTGTTTCCATATAACTGTTCATAGTAGTTACTGATTATTCTTTTGATTTCTGCTGTGTCCGTTGTGATTTCTCCTCTTTCATTTATGATCCTGTGTATTTGTGCTTTCTCCCTTTTTTCCTTTGTGAGCCTGGCTAGGGGTTTGTCTATTTTATTTATTTTTTCAAAGAACCAGCTCTTGGTTTCATTGATCTTTTGGATTGTTTTTTTTAGTTTCAATTTCATTTATTTCTGCTTTGGTTTTTATTATTTATTTTCTTCTACTGGATTTGGGGTTTTTTTGTTCAGAGACGAATTAGTGCCTATCCTTCACAAACTCTTCCAAAAAATTGAGAAGGAAGGGACAATACCAAACACGTTCTATGAAGCCAATATTACACTAATACCAAAACCGAATAAGGACAACACAAAAAAGGAAAACTATAGGCCAATCTCCCTAATGAACACTGATGCAAAAATCCTCAATAAAATTTTAGCTATCAGAATCCAACAATGTATCCATAAGATAATTCACCACGACCAAGCTGGATTCATTCCAGGGGCACAAGGATGGTTTAACATCCGAAAATCAATCAACGTTATCCAACACATCAACAAAAAGAAATATAAAAACCATATGATAATATCAATAGATGCTGAGAAAGCTTTCGACAAAGTGCAACACCCATTCATGATAAAAGCCCTTGAAATTCTTGGGATACAAGGAACATACCTCAACATCATAAAGGCCATCTATGACAAGCCAACAGCCAGTATAATTCTCAATGGTGAAAAGCTGAAAGCAATTCCATTAAGATCTGGAACAAGACAAGGATGTCCACTCTCACCACTGCTTTTCAATATAATACTGGAAGTCCTAGCCAGAGCAATAAGACAAGAGAAAGACATCCAAGGAATCCAAATAGGAAAAGAAGAAGTCAAACTATCACTATTTGTAGATGATATGATAATATGCATAGAGAACCCCAAAATCTCCACAGAAAAACTAATTCAACTCATCAGTCAGTTCAGTAAAGTGGCAGGATACAAAATCAACACGCAAAAGTCAGTAGCCTTCCTATACACAAACAATAAATCTGAAGAAGAAGAAATAAAAAAAAACACCCCTTTTATTATTGAAACAAAAAAATCAAATATTTGGGAATAAATCTAACAAAAGAGGTAAAGGACCTATACAAAGAAAACTATAAAACACTGTTAAAAGAAATAGAAGAAGACACAAAGAAATGGAAAGACATCCCCTGCTCATGGATTGGAAGAATAAACATTATTAAAATGGCCATCCTACCAAAAGCAATATACAGATTCAATGCTATTCCAATCAAAATCTCAATGGCATTCTTCAAAGAAATAGAACAATTATTGATGAAATTCATATGGAATCACCAAAAACCCCGAATAGCCAAAGCTCTACTGAAAAAAAAAGAAGGGAATGGAGGCATCAAACTCCCAGTCTTCAAACTATACTACAAAGCCATAATCATCAAAACTGCATGGTATTGGAACAAGAACAGACATACAGACCAATGGAATTGAATAGAAAATCCAGAAATAAACCCACAGATTTATGGTCAACTAATCTTTGACAAAGGAGCAAAGACTATGCATTGGAGCAAAGAAAGTTTTTTCAATAAATGGTGCTGGGAAAACTGGGTCGCTACATGCAAAAGAATGAAGCTTGACCACTACCTCACACCATACACAAAAATCAACTCAAAATGGATTAAAGAACTAGACATAAGACCTGAAACCATAAAATACATAGAAGGAAATATAGGCGAAACACTACGTGATTTGCACCTCAAAGACATCTTTACAGACACATCACCCAAAGCAGTGATAGTGAAGACAAAGATAAACAGCTGGGACTACATCAAATTAAAGAGCTTCTGCACAGCAAAAGAGACAATAACAAAAACAAAGAGAAACCCCACCAACTGGGAGAACATTTTTGCACCCAACACTAATGATAAAGGACTGATCACAAAAATCTGCAAAGAGCTGATGAGACTCAGCAACAACAAAGAAAATAATCCAGTCAAAAAATGGGCAGAAGAGCTAAAAAGAAACTTCTCTGAAGAGGAAATGCAAATGGCCAACAGGCATATGAAAAAATGTTCAACATCACTTGTAATCAGGGAAATGCAAATCAAAACTACCATGAGATACCATCTCACACCAGTGAGAATGGCACATATTAAAAAAACTAGCAACAACAAATGTTGGCAAGGGTGTGGAGAAAAAGGAACTCTTCTGCACTGTTGGTGGGAGTGCAAACTGGTCCAACCACTATGGAGAGCTGTGTGGAGATTTCTGGACCTACTAAACATAGAGCTTCCATATGATCCAGCAATTCCACTCCTAGGTATTTACCCAAAGGACACAGAAACATCAATTCCAAAGAGCACCTGCACCCCTATGTTTATAGCAGCACTGTTTACAATAGCTAAGCTTTGGAAACAACCCAAATGCCCAAAAGTAGATGACTGGATCAAGAAGATGTGGTACATATATACCATGGAATATTACTCAGCATTCAAAAAAGATAAACACATGCAATTTGCAGCAACATGGATGGCGCTGGAAGGGATCATGCTCAGCGAAATAAGCCAAAAAGAAAAAGAAAAATACCGGATGGTCTCACTCATAGCAGGAATCTAGAAAACTTAAATAAGGGACCAGGAAAATGAATATAAGAAAGTGAAAATCAAAATCAACAAAAAACTATGAACCAGAGACACTTTTTGGGGGGTGGGGGGCGGGAGGGGAAGGATTGGGGTTATAATGGGGCGTTTGCAATTGTATGGGGGAATATAAAAATAAAATTTATGATAAAAAAAAAAACAGTGAAAGATCAACCTATATGATTTTAAGCAGCTATCATACTAAGGAATATGTTGACAATATCACTCCAGACTTACTCATTCTTTCTTCCATCAATTTGTGGATCACAAGGTTAAGGGATTACTATGGGTCAGGCATGATCTTGTGGACTCAAAAAAATTAAGAGATGAAGAGATGAACAATTTTCCATCAAGGATCTTTCTATCCATGATAGTAGTTCCTAACATATGTACACATATGCACGCACATAAAGCGGTCATTCCTTTCTGAGCACTCTTAAAATATCTAAAACCCAATCTGTGGATGAATGTGCAGCTTGTATCCTGGGTTAAGGAATGACAAACTTGGGCCTCCCTGGTGGCATAAGGGGTTAAGATACAACATATGAAGCTATCTGCAGCCTCTGCAGCACAAGTTCAATCCCCAGCCAGAGAGCTACCCACATGGCGCAGCAGACCTCTCCTGACTGGCCCGCTGCTCCCTTCAGCAGTGTATTTCAGTCAGTCTGCCTGTTCTATTTCCCACTCTGTCTCTGGTGAATCCTCTCACCCCACGCACCACAGGCCTGTACCCCAGTTCTTGTATGCATAAATAAATCTTTAAAAAATAAAGAAAGAAATGACAAACTTGATGTGGAAAAGGGCAAAATGTCAGATCCCAATAATGACCCCTGCCCTTGCTCCATAGCACGCTCCTCCAAAAATTCATGGATAGTTTTCAGTGGTGCATGTGAACTAAGCAATACTCTCAAACACACACCACCGCATCAGCTCTGTCTACTGGTCACAAGAAGGAAGGAATACTGCCAGGCAAGGAAGCCACCCTGGTGGGCACAGAGCCAGCATCCACTGAGCTGGCCCATGCTGCCTTACCCTGGGTCCGCGAGAATCTCCCTCACTACACTGACACACATCTAATTTCCAAGTCAGGTACAAGCTGCAAAAAGAAACTTACACAGCTCCAAATGTCTTTCACAATGTTCAGGCTCAAGGAAACTTATGAATAACTTTAGAAAATTTCATGAAAAATTAAAGGGACATTCTTTACAAAGCAACTTTTACAAAGCAACTCAGACAGTCCATCTTATGACATGTGCGAGCATGAGATAGCTCCAGGCTATCAGCGGTGATTATTTCAAGTGTTCCAGAAAAAAAGGAAGCAAGGACATCATCTGGGAAGATCACAGAATTTGGAGGTTTGAGGAGAGAGGAGAAGATATGAAATGGTAAAGAAGAGGGGACGAGAGACTGCGTCCGGGTATAAGCTTTAGAGGTCCCTGGTCATCGAGAAGGGCAAGAGAGGTGTGGATTTTTGCTTCATGGTGTGTTATTTTTAGCCACATTCATCTGCACAAGTGTAGGTACAGAGCAAGGTGAGAGGTGGATCCTGCCTTGATTATAGTTCTGCCAAATGAGTCTGATAAAGCAAGAGAGGTTCAAGGGAATCAAGGATAATTGCAAATGGATGATTGTAATAACTGACTGAAATTTACATGAAAGGGAGGACACTGAGGGAGGTGAAGTAAATAAATACATGCTATAGGAACAACCCAAATTGATGCTACTTTCATATGAGAGAGTACTTGAGGGCAACTATTTATTTGGTTTCCATCATACAGCTACTAATATATGGTTCCTCTATTACAACCTTCACAAAATCCATTTTGAAATGTCACTCTTGGTTTATGAAAGGGATTTATTGCCAGTGAAACTTCTCCTTGTAAAAGAGCAATCAAGAGAGGTAAACATAGACGTGTTAGAATATAAGAAATTTCCCCTTATAACACAGTCACTCTCAATTTCTGGAAGGGACTGTATTTTCCTTCTCTTCATTCAGAATGGAGTGATAGTGACTGATGTCTTATCCCCTAAAGGTAACTTTGCACATACTTCTCCATGCTTCCAATCTTATTTTTGCCTGCAAAGTTGTTAACAGAAATTTCAATAACACTTTTTTTCCCTATTACACAGAGCTCACAGAATTGCCCTACTACATAAATACTCCTCCTAGTGTCTAATCTTGTCCATCCTCATAGTTACTGTGAACATAGATGTGGCCCCACATACTACGGCTGCAGCTCACATTCACCCACCTGTGGAGTGAAAGCAGCTTATCTTTCTGGGGGGGGGGTCTGACTCAGATTAATGGGATCATATTCACACTATACCATGGTGTTATCGGAATTATCTTATCATCGGACTTAAGAAAACATTTCAATGCACTGTATTTCAGAGAACTATGATCTCTGTGTCAGATAGGTAATATATAAATGAAAACTACTTGCATTCTAGAATTGCCATTCAATACTTCCGAAGGTTTTTTTTTTTTTTTTCATGTTGGCTTCTTTTTCTCTTTCATCGAGACAATCCCTGATGTCCACTTGCATTTATGTATTGGGGTGTCACATCTCCCCCTGCTCCACTGTAAGCTGCGTATGTCAGAACACGGTGCTTGCACACAGGAGGGAGTTTGGTGAACTAGATTGGACAGTAACTGATGTTCATGCTGAGTCCATGATGAAAAAAATCCCTCACTGTTAAAAAGGAAACAATCACCTCTAGATTGCCTTTTATCTCTCTTAACCCAGAAAACCTTAACAAAATTGAGAATACTGTTTTCATCCTACAGCTGTTAAAGGGGGAAACTAAGGATTTTTTTTTACGTGTGAGCTAGCTCTTTCTTAGCCATAGCTATTACCCAGTTTTCACATGTTACTGTAACTTAACATACCTAAAAAAAAAAAAAATCTAAGCATTATAGAGTAAAGTAAGCTTAAAAAAAAATTAGACTGGCCTCTATCTGCCTGAGGAAAGATAGGGCGTTCAAGATAACACAGAAACTCCACAAGAGTTTGTGAGGGGTGCATTTAGCAAAACAAGCCCCATGATAATGTTCATTCACAACACTGTTATTACACTGCTGATCAGGCTGCAAGCTAATTTTAAGTGTAAAATGCGGGTTTGGGATTTATGCCTTATGTAAAATATAATCAGCTATCATTATTTCCATGAGTCACAGCATTTTAGTATTTCTAATTAGATGTAATTACTATTCTTTCTCAAGTCAAGACAGCATAGAAGCATAAAAAAATATGAGGTGTCACATACATAAAGGCAGGAAACTACAAAAAGGAAAAATGTGGGCATTGTTGCTACGTTTTTTGTTCGTAGGTGACACTGGCCATCCCCTGGGTGGGACACGTGGACTCGGTGATAATACATCAAAGGTAATTATTCTCCTTCCACAATATTCTTTTGTAAAAAGTCGATCAAGTTCCAAGGGCAGAAATAATTTCCACATGGAGAATAATACTTTAATGTCAGAGTTTCTGCATTTTAATTAGGGTAATTTAGCTGATCAGAATGCAATCCCTTTTCAATATTATGAATAACGTGCTTTTCCACCATAGAGTCTTCTTTTCCTTCCACCTTTACCTCCTGGTAAACTAAAGCCAGATTTTATATAGAAATCAAATACATCTTCCAAGTATAAAAGGATTAAGAACCCCTGGGTCTTACTGTAATGTGGAGAGCAGTTTCCATACAGCGTGATCTTAGAAGTAAAATTGTACCTGAAAGATTCCAGATGCCTGTATTCTGCATTTAGGATGGTTTTTTAAATCAAAATTATTTACTCAAGTAGAGAAATTCTCTATATGATTTCTTTGCATGGAAGTCTTCGGGGAACACTTCCCCCCACCGCCTGTAAATTCTGCAAATTCAGTTAAGTAGATAATGGGTGAAATTAGTTTCAACCGACACAAATTTAGCAAGTATTTTCATTTTTAAAATTACATAATCTCCTTCTCATACAATTTAGGAGGGAAAACACTCTGTTTTGAGACCTGCATTGAATACTTGAGTCATCTACACTGATTAAATCAACTGGTTACATGTTAATTTTAATTCTCCTCTTCACCTTGTATCATTTTTTTGGAGAGAGCAAAAAAAAAAAAAGTCACTAAACCAAAAACTTAATTTTCACTAATTAAAGTTACAAAGATTCAATTTTTAAATGCTGAGTTTTATGTTGGAAATTTAATATAAATGTATTACACAACATAAAGGAATCCCTTGGGTTATTATTCCATTTCAAAATTTATGGTTGTCAAACTTAGTAAATCCTGGACAAGCAACACAGATTCCCCAGATTACTTAAGTTTTTCTAACTGGCAATTCATAACTTCCAGTGGCTTTGAACAAAACCTACCACCCAGTGAAATGCTGACACTTTTCTGCCTCATTAAAATCTTCTGCAATATTCTCTGTGAATACATTAAATTTCTTCTGAAGCTATACATGGAGGTGACAAATGATTAAGATGTCAAACACAACTGGTGGTGTTAAAGCTATTCTGTCTACACTGTACCACTGCCTGTGTAGACAACATTGGACTCAAATATATCACGCCAGGCAGGTAATTTTATCGCAAACATGTTACACTGGATATCTTAAAATGTAATTTTGTTATGGTTTTCATTTTCCATCAGTTCATTACTCATCATGAATGCATTTTAAGAATTTTCTAGAACAAAGTTAAGAAATCTTACACGTACCTTGATAAGGTTTCAGTGAGTTAGATATAGTTTAATTGGGTAAGGTTTATACGGTGACAATTTCTAACAGACTATTTTGTGCATGCAGGTGTGGATCTCAGCCATGGAAAAGCACTGTCCAGATGTACTCAGAAAATGTGGATCACTAGCAAAGAGTTGTTGGATTTGGGGTTTATGCCATAAAAGTTAACAGAGAATTTTGAAAACAGGAATTACAATAAATGACAATCTTACTCCAGTCAGGCCATTTGCTTTTCTTGATTAAAAACAATCACTTGATCATGCATCAAAATTAATAAAATCAGCATAAATGAATTGCATTTTACACAAAAGTTTCTGCCTTAAGTTGTCATAAGCCCATAACCCATGGTATAACATATATTGCACAAAGGTAGAATCTGTCTAAAGTATTTAAGGCTTGTCTGTGGTAATTTGTGTTTTTGTTGATGAGTAAAAATTTGCAATTGTTTCAGCATCACAGAACAATCTGGACCATAGCATAGTCCATAATTACAGTGTGTTTAGGGGAATTGTGAACATTCCCCACAACTTTGAAAATGGTTTACAGGTATTGATTTCTGTTCATGATTTAATAGCAACAATCAGCACCGTGACTTTTGCAGTAACTTGTGATTTGTCACTAATCTTCTTCTAGTGTATTCTCAAGGGCCGCTCATCAATCACCTTTTAGAAGAGTGAATGCAGGGCCTCCCCTGGTGGCACAGCAGTTGAGCGCTGGTCTGCAAAACTGCCCGCAGCCTCTGCAGCGTCGGTTCAATGCCCGGCCACTGGCAAGGGTCCCATATGGCACCCAGACCTCTCCTGCCGTTCCCGCTGCTTCCCTCAGCAGTGTACTTCATTGGTCTGCCTGTTCTGCTCCCTGCTCTGGCTCTGGTGAATTCTCTCGCTTCTGACTGTATCCAGTGCTTGTATAAATAAATAAATAAATCTTTTAAAAAAAAATGTGAATGCAGAACTCTGAAGACTCTGGAATCATGGCCTGTGCATAATAATCTTACATTTTAAAATATCCAATGTAACATGTTTGGGATAAAATTACCTGCCTGCCGTGATACTGAGTCCAATGTTGTCTACACAGGCAGTGGTATAGTGTAGACAGGAAAGCTTTAACACCACCAGTTAGTTGTGTTTGACATTCTAATCATTTGTCACCTCCATGTATAGCCTTAGAAGAAATATGAAAGTCTGAGTTCTCAGTCTCTCCTCAAATTCCACTAATAAAGTCTTAAAAGGTAAAAATGACTCCCTTCTTCCCTCGGCATCTTTTCCAGGGTATGTAACAGGGATGTGATAATATTTCTCACAATAATATGATAGAGATATTATTATAATTACATTTAAAAGTCACTTTTTACCGAAACTTTTAAAGAAAATTAATCTATTCCAAACAGAAGAACTGTTTGTACTTTATTCCACCTAATGTCAGCCTAGGGCATATTGTAACTGCATAGGGGCACATTCAGAAATTTAAAGATGAGGTAAAATTTTATATGTGACTGTAGAAAACTATCATTCATGATCCTTTTTTTAAAAAAGATTTATTTATTTATGCATACAAGAGCTGGAGTACAGGCCAGAGGTACAGGGTGGTGAGAAGATTCACCAGAGACAGAGTGGGGAGCAGAACAGGCAAATCCACTGAAATACACTGTTGAGGGGAGCAGGCAAGACCAGAGAGGTCTGCTGTACCACGTGGGTAGCTCCCTGGCAGGGGATCCAACTTATGCTGCAGAGGTTGCAGATAGCTTCCTAGTGCTGAGACTTAAGCACTGGGCCACCAGGGAGGCTCCTCATGATACTTAGTTACAGATCACTGCCCATGATTTTTGTTTCGTTTTTTTTGGGGGGGGACTAAGTTTTTAAAATTTAAGTAACATTGCATTGTAACATTATACAAGTTTGAGGTATTCATTGTGAAGAATTCACATGTGAAAAACCAACATGAAGTTCGCTGTTAAGTGTCCACATTTTTATAATCTGTATTTAGGGTCTAAGGTCATGACTACAATGCTAGCACCTGACAGCTGCACTGTATTACCTTGCTGTTCACCCTACAACTAATCCTCCTGTCTCCTATCCACTGATCTACATTCTACATTGCAATGCAACCTAATATATGACTCCTGCCTTTCAACTGGAGTATTAGGTCATACTCATTCTAAGTAGTTATTGAAATGGTTGTATTTAGGTCTGCTTTTCTTGCTTCTTATGTTCTTTTTGTATCACTGACTTTTTTTTCCCATTTTCTCTCCTTTGCAGCTTTCTTCTGGATGCAGTATTTTTTATATGACTTCATTTTATCTCCTTTACTGATGTTTTAGCTATACCTCTTTGGAAACAAACTAGTTTGGGTTAGTTTTTGTGTTTTAGCGGTTCCACTAGAGATTTTACCTCTTCAGTTTATCACACTTTACCTTCAATTAATTCAAACCTACTTCACAGTCATGAAGTTACAATTACATTTGCCTTCTCCCTGCCTTTTGTTCAATTGTAGACATTAATTTTACTTCCACATATATTATAAACCCTGTAATTCAGCTTTGATGGTTTTAAACATTCAATTATATATTTAAAAGATTGTAAAGATAAGGGGAAAACACAGGACTTTTATATCATTTTATCATTTCCAGTATTCTTTCCTTTGTGTATACACAGATTGTATCTGGTAACATTGTTCTTCTGCTTAAAGGGCTCCCTTTGCCATTTTCTGAAGTGTAAGATTGGTGGTAATGAATTCTTTCAGCTTTTGCTTGTCTGAAGGAGGTTTATTTTTTCACCTACCTTTTTTTTTTGGGATATCCAAGTCAGCTTATTTTCTTTCTTTTTTTTTTTTTAGAGGTGAGTCTATTTGTTATTAAATTATAATACCAACAAGAAGGCACTCAGTTTAATAGAACATCACTTATTGATATTCCTTTTGAATGATGTTTTCACTAGACATAGAATCCTGGGTTGACAGACTTGTTTCTTTCAATACTTTGAAGATTTTACTACACATTTTTTCTGACTTCAATTCTGCTGAGAAAGTCTAGTGCTATTCTTATATTTATGCCGCTGCAGTTAATCTATTTTTTTCCTGAATGCTTTTAAGATATTCTCATTATTGGTTATAAACAATTTGATTGTATTTTCCTATTGTCATTTCCTTTGTTGTTGTTGTCGTTGTTTTGCATTTAAACCCTGTTAAATTTCCAGGAATGCTGAATTTATTTTTTCTGTTACATTTGGAAAAACTCAGCCACTATTTTTTTTTAATAACTGAACTTTATATTTAGAGATAGTTAAAGTCTGCAGAAAGGACACAGGATCCCCATGTACCTCTTGTTGCTGTGCACATGCCTTCTCCTCCATGGACATGCTACACCAAAGAGGTGCACTTAGAATTAGTGAATCTACACTGGCACATCATTAGCACTCAAAATCCATAGTTTACAATAAATTTCAATATTGGTGTTGTATATTTTATGGGGCTTGACAAACATATAATAATATGCATGCACCACTATGATGTCAGGCGAAATAGTTTCATTGTCCTCAAGCTACTCTGTGTTCTGTGCTCTTCCTTCCTCTCTCATATCCCCAGCAACCAGTGACCTATTTACAGACATCAGAGTTTTGCCTCTTCTGTCTTAGAGTTGGAATCATCCACTATAGAGCCTTTTCAGATTGTCTCTTTTCACTTAGTAATACATTTCTATGTTGCCTCCATGTCTTCTTGTAGTTGGAAATCACATATCTTTTTAGCACTAGATAACATTCCCTTGTCTTCAAGGACCATAGTTTACCCACTCACCTACTGAAGGACATCTTGGCTGCTTTCAGTTTGGGGCAATTATAAATAAAACTGCTATAAACATCAATGTGTTAAAGAGTTTTCATCACAAGGAGAAAGTTTTTCCCTCTTTTCTTCTGGAAGATGGATGTTGGCTGACCCTCTTGTGGTAATTATTCACAATAATGTTAAGCAAACCACTATGTCCTATGACTTCAACTCATACCATGATATATATTAATTATTTATTAATTGGAAAACTGGAAAAGAAATCATGTACTGGTTTTTGTGTGGATATAAGATTTTCATTCATTTATTTTTTTAAAGATGTATTTATTTATACAGCACTGAGGTACAGGCCAGAGATACAGGAGGGTGAGAGAATTCACCAGAGACAGAGTAAGGAACAGAACAGGCAGATGTACTGAAATATACTGCTGAGGGGAGCAGTGGGCGAGAGAGGAGAGGTCTGCCTCGCCATGTGGGAATCTCCCTGGCCGACTGGAATCGAACCATTGCTACAGAGGCTGCAGACAGCTTCACAGCACTGCGCTCAACCCTCTGCACCACTAGGGAGGCCCCATGAGATTTTCATTCATTTAAGTAGATACCAAGGAGTGAAATTGCTGGATAATAAAAGTGTATGTGTGGTTTTGTAAGGAACTGCCAAATTATTTTTTATGACATAAATTAATTTGGATTCCTCAATTCATAATTGTATTAGTGTAGAATCTTAATTTTTTTTATAATTTTTTAATTAAGATAACACTGGTTCACATCATTGTATGTGACATCTCAAATGCTCATTTGCCAGCTATTTGGCAAGGTGGTGGGTTCAGATCATTTCCCATCTTTCAATCAGGTTGTTTTCTTATGGTTGAATTTTTAAAGATTCTTATATTTTTCAGTAACATCCTTTATCAGACACATCTTTCGTAAACATTTTCTTCAAGTCTGAGGCTTGTCTTTTCATTCTCTAGTTCCATTAATTTTAAAATAGATTCTCTGATTTCAAGATCTTTTTGGGGGCCTCCCATGATATATATAGGGAGATATGAAGTCATTTCAGAGTTGATGAAGTTCATTTTTTTGTTCCCCCACCTCTATATTTATTGTCATGTCCTTACAGGCACTTATCTTTTTTCTTCCATGTCAAGTTTGTAGATAATCTACTATTAATCACATCTACTCCACTTTTCATATCAGATATAAAGTTTAAGTAGGATTTTCATATCTTCCTTTGATATATAGAATCTATTTATAAAAGCTCAATTACCAAAACCTTAGCTACCATCTGTGTCATTTCTTGCTCTTCCTATTGATTATATTTTCTCATCATTAGTCATACTGCTTAGCTTCTTTGCATGACTAGTAATTTCAGATGATTATACTAAGCTGTAAAAAAGTTTATTAAATGTTGGCTACTTTTATATTACATTGAATATGTCTGTGCTTTGTTCTGAGGAGCAGTAAAGTTACTGAGAAACTATTTAAGTCTCTCAATGCTTGACTTCAAGTTTTGTTAGGTGGGCCCAGAGCAGCTCTAAGGCTAAATCAACTTGACCTCACTACTCTGAGGTTCATGCAAGCTTTCCCCAAGATGTCTGGAAGGACATGAACTCTACCTGGCCCTACACAAGTTTTATGAATTGTTCTGTCTGCTCTCACTAGCTCTCCTCTCTCTGTCTTGTGCGGTTTCAATGCACACACTGATCAGAATCAGCTCAGACCAGAGGGGAGCCCAGGGCAGATCTCCAGAGTACTCATATCCAAGAGCTCATTCAAGCTCATATTCACCACATTCCTGTTCCGTTCTCCTCTACAGTATTCTGCCACAAAGACTGCATCCCTCTTGCTTAATGAAATATTGAAGTCACCACTCCACCTTACAGAGACCGTTCACCTGTCTCCCCTCTTCCTAGCCTATAGCATGGAAACTCTCCAGGCAATAAGGTGGGCAAGTGGTAGTGTTTATTTCATTTCCCTCTCTCAGAGATCAGTGTCCTGTGCTGCCTGGAGTTGTATTTCTGAAGGCCATTTTTTGGAATGATTTTGTTTGGATTTAGTTGTTCAAAGTGGATAAGCAAAACAAGATTCTATTGCTCCATCAGAGTCAGAAACAGATTTGAGTGCTTGAGATTTCTTGGTGTTGTTGAGTGTTATTGAGAGATTATTGAGTGTTTTCCAGTTAATCTTGTTCCGTGACTATTTAAATAATGGAATGATATAACATTCATTGATGGGGATAACAAAGTATATTTAAACACTTCTCAAAGGTGACATTAAATTATGCCAAGTTAAATTTTTAAATGGAAGATTAAAATGGACAAGATTTTTTATACATTTGTGTTAGATTATTTGCTATTTTTTCATAGCTATGCTTTCGATCAGTCCTCAGGAATGGTATTGTTTATATGGCCCATAGAGGTAAGAGGGGGTGTGTGTGGGTATGTGTGTGTGTGTGTGTGTGTGTGTGTGTGTGTGTGTGTGTGAGAGAGAGAGAGAGAGAGAGAGAGAGAGAGAGAGAAACAGAGAGAGAACAATGACCAGTTCACTGTCACATGACTCAGTGCACATTTAAGAGTTTTAGGAAGCTGCTCTCAACTCTGCTGGCATAAGTCAGAGAGTTATAAAAGGCCTCACTCACCAAAATATCTCCTCTTGATTGGTCTGTCAGAAAATCCTAATTTTCCTGTCACTCCTTAAAGACCTTCTAAAGGTGCTGTGCATTTTAACTAGGCTAAAATTGACTTTTACTTCAGAAGAGTAACATTATCGGAGATTAGTCTATCAAATTATTCCATTAGCACCCATTATCATTTAAAAGAATGCATGGTCCTGAGGGATGAGGACTTAGATTGACAAGCTTTGACTGCCTGCAAGGAGATGCAGTAGCTGGCAGTGATGGCGGAGTGGTAGGTGCAGATAGCAAGGGTAGGGGCAGCAGCTTTCAGCCCATCCATCATCAGTGGGAAGCCTGAAGGGCAAATTCCATAACAACCACATCATGTCCATAGTCAGGTCAAAGGTCTGTGCCCAGAAGCCATACACTGAATGCATCTATACCCATGCAGATATAGTTGAAGTTATTATGGCCAGAATAGGAACTGGCGCAAACAAGACTAAGGATTCCACTTTGGTGTATTTTTACAGATTCCTATAATATGTAAATTCTAGTACTAAAAATCAAAGTGTTAAGAATTTTCTCAGCACTCACAGAGTCAACTACTGCCCAAGTACAATACCAGAACACACAAGAGTAGATGAAAAGACCAAATTTTCATCCTTAATTCAGAGAGGGAAGATACAGTGTTGTGTGTGTGTGTGTGTGTGTGCACGTGTGTATTACATGAGCTCTATTTTTACGCAGGCATAAAATAGTAACAACCATTTCAGAGCAACTTGATCTCACAAGTGATAATCAAATATTTTTATAATCCTGAATGCACAATGTAATCAATCATCCAGTGCACTAGTAGGTTGTTCCCCTTGTAGATTTAAAAACAATAATGAGGGCCTCCCCGGTGGCGCAGCGGTTGAGCGCTGGGTTGCGAAGCTACCACAGCCTCTGCAGCGCTGGTTCGATCCCCAGCTGCTCCCCGGTCTCCAGAGGAGGGTCCCACATGGCGCGCAGACCTCTCCTGCTGCCCGCTGCTCCCCTCAGCAGTGTACTTCGATCCTTCTGCCTGTTCTGCTCCTTGCTCTGGCTCTGGTGAATTCTCTCACCCTCCCGTGCTTCTGACTGTACCCAGTGCTTGTATACATAAATAAATCTTTAAAAAATTAATAAATAAATAAATAATGAAAACAATAATGAAACAGGAGTCAAACACTGACAGACCCACAGTCACAAAACTCTTTTCATTGCACTGGTAATGTAGTCACAGCAATCAGTCACAGAAACAAGTATTTACTTACCACCAAGGACATTCCTCTTTCCTCCTAAGTTCTTTTCACAAAAATATTCATTATTTCTCACTTGGTTGATTAACTGCCAATTGCATACACAAAACTACCAGACAGGTGAATTCAACTAATATTATTCCCCTTAGTATTGAATAGTGTTTTGAACAAATTGCATGACTATTTTTGACGTCTTCTTGCTGTTATTTCATTTCTTATTAGGAATCATAAGTGAACAAGAGACAGAAGGAGAGAGATGGGAATGAAACAGAAAAAGAACAGAAATGGGAATAAACAGAATGGTGTTAGGGCCTACCATCTTAAGACTAAAACACGCTCTGGTAAACATTTTGGTACAAAAAAGTTTTAAACTCTTAACCAGAGTCATTTATATTCAATCAATTAATAGCTGTAGCATAGTGCCTAAACACAGATGCTGGGCCTCCTTGGTGGCACAAGGGGTTAAGACTAAGCACTAGGAAGCTATCAGTAACCACTGCAGTGCAAGTTCGATCCCTGGCAAGGGAACTGACCAACATGGCGCAGCAGACCTCTCTTATCTCACCTGCTGCTCCCCTCAGCAGCGTATTTCAGTCAGTCTGCCTGTTCTGTTCCCCACTCTGTCTCTGGTGAATCCTCTCACCCCCCCCCACATACATACCTCTGGCCTGTACCCCAATTCATGTATGCATAAATAAATCAATCTTAAAAATATAAAAATAAATAAACACAGATGCTATGGAGTCAGAATAGCCAAACTGACTGGCTCTACCTCTCACTAGCTGTGTGACTTTGACCAGTCACTTAGTATCTCTGTGCCTCAGTTCTCTAACCAGTAAAATGGTACAGCAGCATGCCTCCCTTGCAAGGCTGTTGTGAGATTAAGCAATACACAAACACACACACACACAAATAGAAATGTGTCAAACTCATGGAAAGAGCTTCATAAATGACAGCTACTACTGTTCTTATTTTCATCATTATGGTTATTACTGACAGAGGACTTAAAGTGGCAGATGCCTCTGTGAGGAAAATGAGGAATAAAATACATGGGCTGTGTTCCCAAGGGCCTTCAGTCTCATGAGGAATAAAAGCCCCCCTGAGAGAGAGAAAGAGAGCAAAGGAGTTAGAGTTGGAAATCCTCATGACCAGTCTGAGGAGTCCAGGATCAGCCCGGGCTGCTTTGCTGCAGGGATTTCTTGGGAAAGAGGCAACCAACACAGGCCTTGCAGAATTAGTAGGATTTCCAAAGTTGCTTTAGGGTCTCCTTGGACATGTGGCCCACAGATGTGTTTTGTTTGGCTCATACAATGTTTGTAAAACATTTTAATTAGTTGCCAACATTTAAAATTAGATCATCATCCACCCTGCTTCACCCATCTAAATGACCCGCCTGGTTCCTGTTATGATTTGAGTCTCTAACCCCTGGTCTAAGGATTTAGCTCCCAACCTCATCGCCACTGGTAAATCTAAGCTTTGGTCAACACATCAGGATGATTTATTTTCTTTATATGGTGTCACAAAATTCTGCTCCATGCATACTAACCAGGATTCATAAACACTGTGTTCTTAAAAACAGGCTTTCTTCTTAGAAACTGACCTCTAACCAGTCCTGTTTGGACTGGATTCAAAACATAATTATAAGAAGCATTATGATTTCTTTGACTGTTATGTCTCTATTGTTCCTTTTTTATTGGATTATTGGATTAGAATTTAATGAACTATCATTTTTTTTCGAACTATCTTTTATAAGCAGCAGCAGAATAGTACATTGCAGTGTTCGGGAGAACTCAACACAAATCATTGTAAAAGCTGGCAAGAAAACAAGAATTTCCTCAGAGACTCACTCCTGATTTGACCTTGGTTAAAGCAGACAGGGCGGCGAGCAGGCATCTGGAATGGGACGAGCAACACTGTGGTTTGCATCTGCATGCTGTTCTCACCACCCTCCACTCACCCTGTTGGTTAAGGAGAGACCCACGTCCAAAAAAGACCGAGATGGTCACATGGGGGTCACACACGAGATCCAAGGAATGAGCAGGAGCTGTGGGAATCAGGCTTGAGGTGGCGAGAGGTTGAGATAGCCCTGGGTTGCCATAGGAGGGTGGGACTGGTCTGAAGAACAATTTTCCTGGCTGGCAGGGAGGGCAGTGGGCCTGAAGACACTAATATTCATGTGGGTGCTGCTGGCCCAGCTGACAGGGGAACTTTTCACTGGGTGGTGACAGATCTCACGAGCTCCGAGAACTCACAGCTGGACCGATGGATGCCCAAAAGGCTCAAAGATATCAAGGCGGCACAGGGAACTGCAGGCCCTACAATGCACTTAGTTCATTTCTTCCCCCCAGTTTATCCTGATATTTTAACAGTGTAAGTTTCCAATGGTTTCCATGTGCTGACTGTCTCTTAACATCAGGTGCTGGGGTTACACACACACTTTTTGGATGAACTGCCATCCTATTCGGTTGTTTCCTACTTAAAATTCTTTAATATGAATGTATCCTTTCTACAGTTCTGTATCGAGCCACCTGGGCATACCTCTCCAAGGCATCTCTATCGATTTTCAGTAAATTCCCACAGGCCATGCTGGATATGTTCAAAGATACAGGATCTGAGGCCCACACGTCAATTCACTCTCTTTGTTCATTATTATTTTTTTTTTTTTTTTTTTTTATTGGGTTATAGCTCATGTAGCATAAATGTCACTTTTTTTTTTCAGATAGTGCAATTGCAAACGCCCCATTCTTCCTTTTCACAAAAAGTGTCACTCTAGTGTCACTGCTTTAAAACTGCCTTTTTATGATGTACAGAGGATGATTCACATTCATGAGGTGGCCACCTGAGACGGACACCCCCACACAGACAGATAACCCCCCACAGACAGATGGACATCCCACCAGACAGACCAGCACCTCCCACAGAGATGGAGACACTCCTCAAAGACAGAGAGACAGAGAAACATCCGACGGACAGACAGACACAACCCACAGACAGAGAGGGACCTCCCCCTCACCCCGCCATAGTGAGGCAGCAGCTGTCCCTAATACCCAGTAAAGGGTAAGTAACACCGAGGAGGTGGCTGATATGAGGGTATTTTCTGTCTTCTATGTGATTTTCCCAAAGTCAGAGGGACCCAAGGAGGCTTCCTGGGTAGAGCTGTGTACAGGTCCTCTCTAAGCAACATTAAGTAATCGAGATCTCTTAACAATTAATGAAGAACAAGTTGCTCTGACACAGGTACTTCAGAAGAGCAAAGATAATAATGTTCAAAAGAACACACTTGATTTTAGGATGATTCTGTGTGATTAGAAAATGAATAATTTAAAATGGTGGTTACAGAGTTTCCTAATGTTTAATTGATGTTAGTCTTAATTTTTTCCTATGTTTACCTCAGTCTTGATTACTTTAAATTTACAAGTATGTGGTATAGTATACATATTTTTTCAAGATGAGTTCTTATGCTAGATGTAAAAATTAAGGCATTGATTTCTTAATCACTCTTTAAATTTTTTTTACAAATTTCCATAGAATGCTTTTTAACCAACACTTTAACATTATTTTTTGGTTTCCACACTCAAAATATGCCAATGACATGTATTACGGGTTTTTGCAAGTGGCACAAATACTCTAAACTTCACAGGGTTCATAACCATAGAAACGCCTTCCGGTTTACAAGGTAACAGCCTGGCTATCTTATTCTTTTATATATAATCTTCGCCTAAATTTCAAGTGTTGAAACATACTTTCTTAGAAGTTCTAATGGTTATAAATAATAAAAATGCTGATCTTGCAAGGAAACCTCTTCCTCAGATCTCTGTCTGAGTTCTCCACAGAAACTAAAGCAAGTTGGCTGAAGGAAAAGCACTGAAGGCTTTCTTTAAATGACTCTCTTAGAAATTCTGCAGATCCATTTTACATCAAGAAAAGGATTTCTGATTTTACTGATGGACCTCTTACATTGACTGAAAACATGAGACCAAAGGCCTAATGGGAGATTTTGTTTTAAAAGAAAGATTTATTTATTTATTTATTTATTTATACAAGCACTGGGTACAGTCAGAAGTGCTGGAGGGTGAGAGAATTCACCGGAGCCAGAGCGGGGAACAGAACAGGCAGTCTGAGGAAATACACTGCTGAGGGGAGCAGCAGAAGTGGCAGGAGAGGTCTGCACACCATGTGGGACCCTCGGCCAGAGGCCGGGGATCGAACCGGCGCTGCAGAAGCTGTAGGCAGCTTTGCAGCCCAGCGCTCAACCGCTGTGCCACCAGGGGAGGCCATAATGGGAGATTTTTTTAAAACAATGATATGAGCCTGGCTACACATTCATCATAATTTTTCCAAGGACCCATTTTGATCAGAGAACATCTAGAGCAATCTGAAAGACATTGTTCTTCAATTAAATATTATTATAAAGAAGTGGCCCTATACTAAGTGTTAATATATATGAAAAGGATTAATTATTTTGTCAGAATTGTCAATTGAAATAAAAGAGTGTACCTCCTTTCATTACAAGAACATTGATTGATTTCTTAATTAACCTCCTGTCAAAAATCAGTCAGTGGATCTTAAAAATTATCTGTGTTAGGCTTTCCTCCTTTAATAGTCTTTTATTGACCAATACAAAATAAATATGATGTCAAAGTGGTATATCACAGCTTCTAAACATAACTAAGAACCCAGGGGGAAATGCCTTGGTGAGCTTAAGCTAGATTAGAGAAGCCTTATTTACTATATTAGTAGCTTGATAAAAATTGAATTTACCTAACAAACTTTTTCTTCTACTTTTTTATACATGTAAACAGTGAGGAAGGTATGAATCTGATTTTTGCATGTCTTCGTTTCATTTCACTCAGAACAAATGAGTGAAGTGCATTTATTTGATAAAAACATGTGATTCGATATATGCCTCCAGCCTGCCTTAGGCCAACAATATTTACAGCAAGAAACATACACTAAATGATAGGCACTGAAAAAAATTACTAACATTTTCACTTTATGTAAGAAAAATGAGCCATGGGCATTATTTTGTATCATGATTATGAAATAAAGATGCTCCTAACATCTTTTTATTAAATTAATATTTTGAATTTTCAAATTTTAAAGTACTCGTTATTGATTTTTATTATTGATTAAGTGGAAAGTGGCCTGAAGTCATTACTATAAAGGTATTATAATTGAGTATGCTATAAGAACAATAGAGTGTATTAGAGCAATGGAAGAAAATACATAAAATTAAGGCGGTATTATAATTTAATAGAATAATGGAAGATAATTGAAAAAAAATATTCTGGTAACATTTTTAGGAATTCTTAGGAAAAAAATTCATTGTGCTCCTTGTGCCATACCTTAGAACAAAGAATCCAGTTAGATGAAAGATTTAATATTTAAGTATAACAAAAGAAAGCATAAATAAGTATTTATGTGATCACAAGGTAGAATAACCTTTCTAAGCATATGCGGAAATGCAGAATCCTCAAAGAAAAAAGTTAAATAAAACTCAAAAAGTTGCCAACTATATAACAGGGAAAGGTTACTAATTTTAATACATACATATTTTTAAAATTAGCCTTCCTTTTCCATTCTAATGGGATACATCATTTGTACGGACTTTTCTGCTAAAGTCAACTGTAATCACTAATTAATGCATTTTTAAACATATCTTAAAAGCTTTGAAGAGCTGCCCACATAGCAAAGAATTATCAGGTCAAATTCTGGGAGGAAGAAAAAACCCAGAGAGGTAAGCAGAATTCTAAGAGAACCAACTCTGCTTTTGCCCTGAAGGCATTTGCATAAATTCCTCAATTCTGCTAAAGATGAGCAGCATCCTTCAATTACAAGATCAGAGAAGGATCCAGTGTCTGCTCAAGAAGATGTATGTAACACAGGATAACCACCCTGCCTTAAGATGGGGCCACCAAAGGGTGGGACAATGGATAAAATGGGCCCTGGAATTGTCCAGGAGTAGGATAGACATATAGATCAACCTTAGACTTTGGTAAGTATACATACTGTGAATTTAGGGTAACTGCTAAAATAATAAAAATTGAGTATTTAATAATGGAACTATTAGAGAGGAAAAAATAAAGTTATACACACAGTTCAGCAACAAAGAGTAATTAATAAATTGGATAAAAATAAGTGTCTGCATTAAAAATGAAAAACAATTTAATTCACCAGTAAATAATCACAAATGTGTTTATTCCTAATAGCACTTCAAAATATATAAAAATATATTGACAGACCTGCAAAAAGAAATCAGGCAACCCATAATCATAGGGAGCATTTTAGCATGTAATTCTTAGTAATTCATAGGAAGGAGAGGAAAAAAAGTAAGGATAAGGGATGAAGAAATGTAAAAAAAAAAAAAAAAAAAAGAAGACTGACCTTCTAGATACCTACAGAAATTTGCAGAACAAACATCAATTATAAGAACATATGAAACAGTTTTTTTTAACTAGCATTGTTCACTTATAAAGCAATATTCAACAAATTTCAAAGGACCGAAAATACTGAAGTTGGCTTCCAGCCATAATACAGTTATGCCATAAATCAATTTTTGAAAAAGATAGCTAAAAAAATACATATTTGGAAATTATTCACAAGTGACCCAGAAGTCAAAACTTAAATTATCAGATTGGTTTATTCAATAAATCAATAGTGTGGCATTAGTGGCTCGAAATTAATAAAACTGTTATCAACAACCCTGTATTGTTAGGGCAGAGTAGGAGGCAGTCTGTTTGATTATATTATAAGCGTTATTTAACTCAGCTTTTAGTTATGTACAATAAGCACATGAAGTTGGTACACTGAAGGAATTAAGGACAGAATAAAATTACTTGCTATTTATGAGTATATATGCAAAAAAAAATACAAGAAAAAATAGCAAATAAAATTTGACAGTAAACACATAATACATAAAGACACATAAACTGACAAAAAGACAATGTGTTGATACATTGGAAAATCAATTAATAACTTTGATTACAGAGAAAATCATGTTACATCTCACTAGATTGAAAACACTGGGAGGATTCAAAAATATAATGAATATACCATTTAAAAAATCCCTTATCAAACCAAGAACAGAGTCAGATTCTTAACCTGATAAGAGAGTATTTTACAAAAATTCTACATATCATATTTATTGATTATATATTTAAAGTATATGTAGGATATGCATGTCATAATGGAGGTTCTATCCAGTTCAGTAATGAAATGAAATAAAAGGATTAGTTAAGAAAAAACAACCTCCAGGCCAACCTATAGCACCATGAAGCTACAGCCAGCCACTGCAACACACATTCAATCCCTGGCCAGGGAGCTACCTACATGGCACAGCAGACATCTCCTGGTTTGCCTGCTGCTCCCCTCAGCAGTGTATTTCAGTCAACCTGCCTGTTCTGTTGCCCACTCTGTCTCTGGAGTATCCTTTCAACCTGACCTATACCCTAGTTCTTGTATGCATAAGTAAATAAAAATAAATCTTTAAAAAAATAAGAAAAAGAAAAAAAAAAGCACCTCAATATTTCTGGATGTATGGGTAGAATGTCCAAAATCTACCAAATTTTTTTTTCAATAAGAGATACTATGGAGATGGCTATGTTCAAAGTAAGTTTATAAATGTTATTTCTATATTAAAATAATAAATGGGAACATAAGGAGATTTTTTATTACTGTATAAAATGTTTTATCTAGAAATGAATACAACAAAGTGTTTGTAAGACCTATGTAAGGAAACAAAACTTAAAAACATTAAAGAAGATCTAAATAAATTGTGCGAAATACCATATTTATGAATTGAAAGGCTCACTTTTTTACAGATTTCAATTTGTCACAAATCAATGTGTATTTCAGTTTATTCCCAACCAAATTCCTGTAATGTATTTTGTTATTGTCCTCGTAAATATGTGCTCATAAATAATTGCTGATCTTGAGTTCGTTTCTAAAATTTACACACAAAAGCAATGTCAAGACACCCTTCAAGATAAAGAACAAGATGGGAATGTGTGTAACACCAAATATCAAGATTTGTTTGAAAGGCAAAATATTTAAGACAAAATAGCATTAACATAAGGCGAAACTAATAGAGAAGAAGAACAGATTAAATCCAGAAACAGAACCCCACATCTATGGACTCTTAATATATATCATGGAGGAAGCAGGACAGATCAATGGGAACGAATAGACTTTTCTTAAAGTTTTGACTTCTTATCATGGACATCATCTTGCCCAGAGCTAAGCCTCTAAAGTCAAATATTCTACCATTGCTAGTGGATTCACCCCCACCTGTTTGGAAGTCTGCCTTGAAATTTTTCAAATCTACCAGCTCCATGTCCACCTCAAAGTCACTGTACTCCTGCTCTTGTTGTATGGCATGCTTTGCCCCAAGACAGTTTAGGGTTTGTCTCTTATTCAAATACCACCTTTTCTGAGTGGGCCTCTTCGATCAATCTTTCAGAATGCACATCTCTGGATCTTTTACCCCATTACTCTGTTTTGTTTTCCTTTGTCATTTATAGTCTCCAGATGAGATGATGGACTTGATTTTATTTTCCTTCTGTGTCCCTTGTTTATTATTTCTAGCTCCTGGTTTATTACCTAAGACATTGCAGATCCTCATAAATACATGCTGGATGCATGAATAAAATATATGAAAAATGCTCAGTTATACTGGTACTCTAAGCAAGTGTTATTTCCCCTCTCTTAAATAATAAAGACTTTGACATTTAAATATTCAACTTACTTAATCAAGGAAAGAGATAGAACCCCAGTAAACAACTGTGGAAACAAACATTTTGGTTGGAAGACTTTTAGGAAAACCAAGCATTTCACAATGAATTTTCAGACTTAGTACTTAACATCCAGAAATCACATCCAAGAAAATAATTTTGAAATGTAGTTGTTGGGACCTCCCTAGTGGCCTAGGGTTAAGTTTCACTGTTATTACTTCTGTGGCCTGAGTTCGAACCCTTTCAGGGAACTAACCCACATATGGCACAACAGACTTCATCTGTTTAGCCTGCTGCTCCCCTCAGCAGTGTATTTCAGTATATGAGCCCATTTTGCTCCCCAATCTGTCTCTGGTGAATCCTCTCACCCCCAGCACCTCTAGCCTACAGCCCAGTTCTTCTATGCAAAAAAAAAAAAAAAACAAAAAAAAACCAAACTTTAAAAATAAATGGCCTCCCCAGTGGTGCAGCAGTTGAGCACTGGGTTACGAAGCTGCCCGCAGCCTCTGCAGCGTCGGTTCGATCCCCAGCCACCAGCAAGGGTCCCACATGGTGCACAGACCTCTCCTGCCACCCGTTGCTCCTCTCAGCAGTGTACTTCAGTCCTTCTGCCTGTTCTGCATCCCGCTCTGGCTCTGGTGAATTCCCTCACCCTCCCGTGCTTCTGAGTATACACTGTGCTTGTGTAAATAAAATGAATCTATGAATCTTAAAAAAAAAAATTAATTAAAAAAATGTAGTTGTTGGATGAGCAAAAATATTCATCATGACATTAATGCCAAAAGCATAAGATAGAAATAATGTAAACATCAACGAAGCAGGATAATAACTAGGTAAACTTTGCACATTCATATGATGCAATATAATGCAAAACTTAAAAAAAATGTTTACAAAACATGTCATATAATACTAATGAGTAATGGTGAGATACAAGATTATTTGTATGATAGAATATCAGGAAAGAACTAAGGTATGCAATGAAAAATATGAAGTAGATCAGACAAGATGTCAACAGTAATTACAAATGAATATGAGTAATTTTTAAATAATTTCTGTACTTTCCTGGGAGAAATAAAACTTAATAATGTCTTTATTACCAGTATTCCTCACCCCAAGATCTTTTGACTTTTCCCAGTACTTTCTTTTTTTTTTTAATTTATAGAAGCACTGGGCACAGTCAGAAGTGTGGGAGGGTGAGAGAATTCACCAGAGCCAGAGCAGGGAACAGAACAGGCAGACTGACGAAGTACACTGCTGAAGGGAGCAGTGGGTGCAGCAGGAGAGGTCTGTGTGCTATGTGGGGCCCTCACTTGGCGGCCAGGGATCGAACCGGCACTGAAGAGGCTGCAGGCAGCTTTGCAGCCCAGCGCTCAACTGCTGCGCCACCAGGAGAGGCCCCCCAGTACTTTTTCATAAATTGGTCAAACACATGCCAGTTGTCTTGTAAATGTTAAATGCTCTCTCCTAGTGCTATTCTGCCAGTCACATTTCCTTGTCAGATCAATTGACACTACTCAATTTCCTATTTAAGAAAAAAATATTTCCCTACCTTGTTTTATCATGATTTGCTTTGACATGCTTCACCCTCAATATCTTTCCCTGATTATCTCAGTTCTCTGCACTTTCTTTGCTGAAGGAACTGTGAGCCCAAGGATAGCTCCACCTCAGTTTTCCTGTCAAGCAAGACCCCATTCCTTCCTCCTCCTCCTATCTCTCTCCACAGTCCCCTGCTCTGCTGGCCGTGCTGTCAGCTTGCTCAGCACTCATCAGTGCAACAGAATCTGTTCTTATGAGGTGCTGGCTGGCTTCCCTGTTCTAGCAGGGTGGTCTCTGACCATAACAGGTTTGCTCAGTGCATGCTCTGTGGAGTGCAGACCAGGTGCTGGGACAACTCCAGGAGACCCAGGCAGTCAGCTGTGTCACACCCAGCATCCAAGGACATGAAGTATACGAGTGTTTTTTCCAACAGCCCTAGAGTCCTTTCCCATAGACTCAGAGGATACTAGATTCTGAACATTCCAGAGCCATCTGTACACTACCACTGGGCTTCTATTTAGCTTCTTGGTCTACAGAAGAATGCAGAGGCAGCAAAACTTGGGTACAGTCTCTAACTCCATGTGAGGAAGAAGAAAGACCTCACAGCCTGGTCTTGTCAGCAATAGGTAATCAAATTTTGCTAAAAGAAGGAATGTGTGTGACCTTCCATGCTCATATAACTTCTTTTTGAACAACCCTATGATGACTTCATCTGACCACCTGATGAGTCTTTCTGGAGGCATCACTGAAGCTGAATAGCCTAACAAGTTCATAATTTTACATCATCTGTCTAGATCTCTCTTTTGCTTTGCCTACCAGTTTATTTTCCTCTTCACTAGCTTATGATGCAAGGAGCTGTGCTAAGGGAGATCAAATTGTGGGTCCCCCACTTTTACTAACATGCTGTCCCATCGTGAACCATTTGTAGGAGACCTCTGCTTGTTGTCAAGATATACACTGTGCACAGATGGTCAGGACAACACACAGGACTCTGTCTATACCTGAGTATCAGCACCTTTGCTTTCCCAATAACTATTGATACTATGGAAGTGCTATATATGGATATTTTAACGCAGCCTTAAATGTCTTTCTCCATGTCACATTCAACTGCCAAAGACCTCTCAAGCTCACTTACCCACAACAGAGATGAATAAGATTACAATCAGGTGAACAACTCATCTAGCAACAAGGTTTTTCCAACATAATTGTAACACAACCATATTAAAACCCTTTTCCAAGTTCAAAATGCTTCACCACTTCTTATATCACTAGCCCAGAGGCAAAACAATGAACCAGAGCAAGTCAGTTATATCTGGAATACAAATTATCAGTTTGTTTTTATACTTCAAAATTTCCTCAAAAGTTTCAATTAGAGATGACCCTTCTCTGTTTTAATGAGGCCAATTGACTTTTCTTATATGATATTTGCAAAACAATGATCAGATATTTCAAATACAGAAATTGCCTAAAGTGAACTTCAGGAGTTGATCTTCATCACTCCCTTCTCAAGAGTCTTTCAAAATAATTTCCATGTTTGAAAATCCCGAATAATTCTCTCAGTTAGTCCTGTCACATTTATACATTCACTGCCAAATTAATTTTTAAACTAATTTCAAATAACTCTAATATAATCATTGCTTGTCAGTAAGTGATAACATATATGGCTTTCACAAGTTCATGAAAGTTGTACAGCTGCTAAATTTTAGAGTACAAATTACATACTGAGAGTAAAAATTCAGAGAGTGAGATACAGGATTTTTATATACTAACAATGACCTTTCATTAAATAATAGGGCTAAGACTCAGATAATGTAGTCATACTTTGTAGACCAAGAGTAATGACTTCATTCTTGCATGATCTGAAAGACCCAAAAGCTAAGCAAGACTAGGAGTCCAAATATAAATGGCATGTGGACACGTGAGAAGAGCAGGAGCTTAGAGCAGAGGGAGAGGTGGGGATGTAGGTGCCTGAGGTGTCTTTCTCTCCCCTCAGTACCTGCTGGAAGGTGTGAGTCCATGGAGGAGCTAGACTGGAATACCTCCTGGGCAGCTGTCCTCTCTGGGGACATATTAACTTACAGGGTAGGTCTGGGACCTAAATGAAGTCGTAAAGTACTTTGGGGTATTTTGATCCTTTGCCAAGGTCCCTTCAGAAGCCTCTGGAAAAGGAGAAGGTACTTTCCTGTAGTCTACGGTCTGCTCGCCTCCCTGCAATTTCTGTGGGAGAACAGCAGCTGCCCAGTTGTTGCTTCCTCGCGGGACCTGCCACACTCTCTCTAAGTGGTAGAAGTGATGTTTTTACCTCCTCTTCCCATGTGATGGACCCGTGAGTCTTTCACAGAATGGCCCACTTCCCTTTGAGGCAAAGTAACTTCTAAACCAAAATGGACAAAATATAGTTGACTTAAACATATATTTCAAGTTGTTTTATTCCATTACCTGAGAACTTACTGCTACTCAGCTGTCCAAAGTGTCATCAAAGCACACTTTCATTATAGAACTGTCAAAAAATGATATGGCCTGTGAGAAAAACTAACAGGTAAATAAATAAATAGGTAAATAAAAACTAATAGGTAACAAGACTACCCTCCTTTCAAAGGCACTGTACAGTAATATTTTAACATGTGTTTCTTACATAGACACTAATATCTTGCTAAAAGCATTTATTTGCAGCTTATAGGTTTTATTCCAGGCCAGTTCATTATCTGGGCTTAGTTATAGATTTTTGTTAATCAAACTCATAAATAAAATAGAAATTTAGACAGTTGGGAAGGAGCTGAGGTAGAATTGTATGCACAGATCTCAATGATTTCTCTAGAATATAGTAACATTTTGCCAAAGAACTGAGGATTATGTTATCAAGTAGGTAGTTATCAATTTTCCTATAGTATGGAGCTTACAGGATGGGGATTTCAGTTAGGTTTTTATTATAGTTGTTTATCTTTTTCTTTTACTAACTCTTTCTTGATGCAACTTCTGAAACTGTGGACTCAACAACTTATCTTTTCTGGGTGCTTTCTGTTTATAAATCTTTCAACTCAGTGTACCTCTATGTGTGTCTCTTGCATTGTTCAAAGCACACAAGGCATCCGTTGTATACATGGAGCAAACAAACAAAATATAGCCGAGTTCTCTTTTCTTCTAAAAGGTGACCACAGGGCCTCCCTGGTGGTGCAAGTGGTTAAGCACAGCACTATAAAGTTATCCACATCCACTGCAGCATGAGTTTGATCCCCAGCCAGTGGGTTACCTACAGGACACAACAGACCTCTCTTGTCTTGCCTGCTGCTCCCCTCAGCAGTGCATTTCAGTAGATCTGCCTGCTCTGCTCCCCACTCTGTCTCTGGTGAATCCTCTCACCCCCCAACACCTCTGGCCTGCACCCCAGTTTTTGTATGCATAAATAAATAAATCTTTAAAAAATAAAAGGTCACAATACATCTTGGTTCAATAACATGCAAATATTCCCTTCTTAAAGAATGATTTCTCTCTGTATATGAGATTGGGAAAAATAAGAGAAGAAAGAAAAACAATGAAGATATGGACTTCCAGATAACTGTAAAATATTGACAGAAGCCTCTTCCATTTGTTTGTTCCCATATATACTCATGTAGGAGCGGCAAGGGATCACAGGTCTCCTTAAGAGCTCTGAGTGGGAGTCATAAGGGCTCCATGTCGCTAAAGGTATACCTACTAAGATCTAGAAGAATTCACACTCCACTTGTCATTGTCACATTTGTTCCACTAAATAGATACTCTTCAAAATGTCTGGTTTGACAACTATCACTCAGGCAATTTTTTAATGACTTTGACAGTCACAGTTTCTGTCATTAGTAGGGCAAACTGACAAACTATCAATGACATATTTATGTTAGCAATGGCATCCCTGGCAGCCAAGATGTCAGAAAACATACACGAGTGGCAACATGGATAGGATGTACTGGATCACAATCTGTTGGTATGGATTGAAAGCTGCAGAGAGGTGTTTGGCTTACACTAGGCAGGGTTGAGATTATGACTCATTCAGCAAAATTTCACTATATGAAATTTTCTATTGCATTTTAATATTTCCCCCACAGAAGGCATTGTGGTTCCCCAACAAGAAGCAAGTGAATCCTGTGTACCTGTCAGCTCCAGCCTTGCTGGGAAAGAATTAGCCTGAGCTCCAGGGAAACCACATTTTCCCAAATGTCCATTCCCGCAAAGGCAGCAATGTATCTAAAAGTCTCACCCAAGCATATGAACCACATCATCTTTGCATCGTATGTGTAATCTTCCCTTCAGCTGAAATCATGTGTCAGCAATGAAAACTTTACAAATATTCAGGTAAGTTACATATTAAGTAAAATAACCAATACGCACTACTGAATTGCTTGATGTAGTGGACTTTAACTATTCTCATGTCAAGTCTGAAATGTCACACCAGAAATATAGGAGACAAATAAATTTGTCAAATATATGTGACCACTTAGAGAGGGGTAAAAGAGCAGCAGTTATCAGCATAGACAATCCTGTTAGAATCCCAGAGTTTGGATCTCAATTGCGTTACTATCTGTGTGTCCTCTGTCAAGTTACTTAATCTCTCTGTGCCTTAGTTTTAAGGCATCTGTAAAATTGTGACATCAATAAATTCTCCTGACATGGTTGTTTTGAGAAATAAATGAGAACACATATGTAAAACATTTGAAACAATTTCCTGTCAATTAATAATAGCACATGCTAGATACTACTAGTACTGTTGTTACTATTACAAATAAAGAAATGTCATTCATGTGTCACTTGGCTGTTTGCTTAGGACTTTTTCACAGGAATGACCTTTTTCATGTGGACCATCTCCTCTCTTCGGATTAGGAGCTCCTTGACAGAGAAGACCCATTTCCTCTTTTCCTTCTTAAACTCAACACCAACCACCACCCACCTCTTCTGAGGGAAACTGTCTGGCCCACCCAGACTGCACAGCTTCAATCTACTGGGTTGTGAAAACACAGTCTTCTCCTAGGAATGCAATCATGTAACAAGGAGAAAAGCATCAGTAGGCAGCTGCGGAAAGGTTGTAGAAAGAAGACACAGTGACAGTAAAGACCACAAGCAATGACAGTGGGAATTTATATGGAGATTCTAAAGAGCAAGAGATAAAAATGGGGAAAAGCTACTAGGAAGGGACAGTCCAGAGGAGGGGGCAAGGCAGTGCATGAGAAGTGAAAGGAGGCAGAATGAGAGAAAAGGAGACAGAGCAAAAGAGTGGAAACCTGACAGTGTCTCTCAACAGCCTTGTGCTCCCGGCTCCACCGGCCCCTCTAACCCCAACCAGACAATTTAATTTTAGTTAAAGATTTGTAAGCTGAGGTGTCATCCCTGGTCTTCCCAATAAGCATCCCTGTTAACGGGGTTTTTTAAGCATTTCTAAGAGAGGCAAGTACATTAAATGAATTTTCTTGTTGTATCCATATTTTTTATGCTCTAGCATCTGGGAACCTTGATGAGCAAGGAGTTCTGCCTCTCCCCCCACTACCAGCTAATCTCCAAAGCTAGGAAAACAACTCACCTGCAAGAGCACCTATGACACTAGCCAATCCTTTAGGAGCTCACATTCTGGCCATTGTGCACTGCCCAATCACACCAGGGCCAAGGACTGCCCACAAGGACAGCCCTGCATTCCAGAACCCACAGGGTCTACTCCAAGTCCCCCATGTGACACCTGCTTGCCCTACTTCACCCGTCCTCTGGCAGGAATCACTGTAAGGGCTCCTGCCTCTCTCTCTCTGCCAGCTCATATCCCCTGGTGCTTCCCCGCTGGCCACCCACACTGGGCTCTGCCTCCTGCTCCCAGGAACAACTGAGAATCTAATAAAAACTTCCTCTTTCATGACTATCATTGCTTGCCTCACCTTCCAGCAAATCAGGTGCTGTTAAAGGAGAAGGCATGACTCTCTTGGGGCTACGGGAAGCCACACTTTAGAGTGGATGTGCCTTCAGGGAAGAGATGAAAGAGGTCAGGGACACCAGGGCATGATTGTGAGAAGCAGAAAATGCTTCCCAGAAGAGGTGACATTTGAGATGTAAGTTGAATGACAGGAGGAATTTGGATAGACGATGCACGATGGAGCAGAGGGAACAGCCTCTGCAGAGCCAGCCAGAGGCATAGCGGGATAGAAGCCTATTTCACCAAAAAGACCAAAGAAGTCAACTCTACAGGAAGGATAGAACTGGACGTCCAGTGGTGAACTCTATATAGGATATTACATGTTGACTTTAACAATGAACACCTGAAGCTTATGTTACCCAATGCTACTTCAAAAAATAAGATTTTTTTGGTATTTCTTTTATATTAATTAACTTATGTATATTTATTTGTTTGCATTTTATGTCATTGTTCATTTTTGTACAATGCATGCTTTCTCCTCTCAGGTGTAGATTTTTTTTTAAAGATTTACTTATTTATTTCTACAAGCAATGGGTACAGTTAGAAGCACGGGAGGGTGAGAATTCACCAGAGCTAGAGCAGGGAGCAGAACAGGCAGACTGACGAAGTACACTGCTGAGGGGAGCAGCTGGCAGCAGAAGAGGTCTGCGCACCATGTGGGACCCTCACCCGGTGGCCGGGGATCGAACCGGTGCTGCAGAGGCTGCGGGCAGCTTCGCAGCCCAGCGCTCAACCACTGCACCACCAGGGAGGCCCCTAAGGTGTAGATTTTAAAAGTACCAAAGGAATCCAGACCCAAGGAAAGGTTGAAACTGAGTTTACATTCACATTTCTTGGAAATATTAGCTCTCTGTGATTGATTCAGTGGTTCGAGTAGTTGTTAGAGTAGGTGGGGAACACTGAATTGTGATTCCCCCAAAATTCATGTGTTGAATAGGAGAAGGGGGCTCTTGGAGGTAACCAGGCTTAGAGGAGGTCCTCACCACAGGATCAGCACCTTTCCAAGAAGAAAAAGAGAGCCTACTCTCATCTCTCCTCTCTCCCCTACGCAGGACAGGGTGAGGAGGTGGGTACCTACGTGCCAGAAAGTCCTGACCAGGGAGCCAGGTCAGCTGGCCCTTTGACCCTGGACTTCCCAGCCTCCAGAACTAGTGAAATAGAATACTACTGTTTAAGCCACTTGTCTATGGTGTTTGCTACAACAGCCCAAGATAACACAGCAGGGAAGGACTTAGACAACATGCTAACTTGTAAAAGAAACCGCTGCAAAAACTAATGTTGTCCTTGCCTCATGGGGTACTTGCTAACCTGAGGAAACTGGTGGCTGGCAGGAGAGGATAGAGATAAGGGAATGATAATGGCCCAGCAGCTTCGGAGGCCGCTTGCCTTTATGGCCTTAACACCATTTGCAGGAGTAAACGTTTTTATCACAGTGTGACAATTGTAATAGGTTTTGGAGGCTGCATTTCCAAAAATTAATAATACACATGCTGGGTGAAAACATTATGTTCAGAGGCATGTTTTCAGAAGTTTCTAATAGAATATCTCAAAGAACTCATCCTAAAATGAACTCATAAACTTTCACAATGCGTGATTCTAGTAACAGTGCTTGGGAAAGAGATTTATAACTGAAGGGTATGAGAAGATGAAAAAACAAAAAAATGGGTATCGTTACTGTTTGTGTCATGAATTTTTTAAATTACTTTAATTCTATCCTTTTGCCAGAGTATAAGAGGAAGTCAGTTGGTAGATATGTATAAAGGATTGAAAGAGGGGAATATATACAAACAAGAGAAGCTAGCTTCTATCCCACCAAGTCTCCTTCAGTAAAATCCCATGAAAAAATAATCTACTTCTATAGGCTGAATTCAGAGAAATTTTTACAGGGTAACAATTCAAAGCAGATCTTTCCCTGAATTCACTGACCTAATGGAAAGTTACTTGATGGCTATAATTTGGATTATTATAATTTTTAATGATATCACTTGACTTTGATTTGGCTGCTAGCATAATCTTCCAAAAGCCTGTGCCAGAGCTTTTCATACTGAAAGCGAGGAATGCAGAAAAGCCAAATCACTCACTCCTTAGGTAAGCTATGTTCTTACTTCTGTCTGTATACATACAAACAATAAAGAACTGAGAGGATTAGCTACACATTCAATGTGGATTTGAGACTATCATACTCCCAAGGACATGCAAACAAAAGCATTCTGCTTAATCTCTAAGAGGCTAAACATAACAGGAACATGTGGGAAGGAACAGATTCTAGAACAAAGAAGACCCAAGGAGCTCAGTAGTTGGAGATTTTATTATCATCAAAGCCAAGCTCTTCCATTCCATTGTGCTTTACGCTTCCATTCCACTGTGATCAGCCTCCTTGGCTACAATAAGTATTTTGTAATCATTAAGCTGCAAGGAGAGACAGTTTCTATACTGCTCTCTAACCTACGCATGCAATATTGCTATGGCTCAATTTACCATGCCCTAAAATTTGCTAGCTATGTGTTAAATTAGTACTAGACACACAGCACTAATGGACTTGCAGAAACTTCCAGATCTCCCCATTGCATAGTGACTGAAGTAACTGGCATTTACTGAGCATCTCTATGGATCAAGCATTATGTAAGGTATTGGAGATACAAAAGAGGACTCTCAATGGATCCACAATACAGTGGATCCAAAATATAGGGTACCCTGGCCTCCCTGGTGGCACAGCGGTTGAGCACTGGGTTGCGAAGCTGCCCGCGGCCTCTGCGGTGCTGGTTCAATCCCCAGCTGCTCCCCGGACACCGAAGGAGTTCCCACATGGCGCGCAAACCTCTCCTGCCACCCGCTGCTCCCCTCAGCAGTGTACTTCGGTCCTTCTGCCTGCTCTGCTCCCCCCTCTGGCTCTGGTGAATTCTCTCACCCTCCCGCGCTTCTGCCTGTACCCAGTGCATGTATAAACAAAATAAACAAACAAATAAATAAAAAACATGCCTCTATTAACTGCCAATGAGTGCTTCAGAAAATGAGTGTGTAGGCTTTCCCACATGTGGGCCTACACAGGAGGCTAGGTAAAGAAATTTGACTTAATGCTGAAGCAGGTACCAGAGAATCCAAAGACATAATCAAGAAGTTTCCGAGTTGTGCAACCATCCCAGGCGGGTAGGTTTACATAGGTTCTAACAGTTTAAATGAGAATTTTGGAGCCCATGGCATCATTTTCACAGGTCTTAATGGTAAACAGGAGACACAAGCCAGCAGGGAGACAGCAAGTTGATCTCTTCCCCAGGGTTTTACCACCTTTTACTCCTCCCTCCTAGGCTGAGAATGTGCACAATTGCACACGCACACACTCCCATGCTCCAGGTGACCACAGTCAGGCACAAGTGTCCCACATCCATGCGCTTTCTGTGTTAAAAAGATCAAGGCCACAGGTGATAGCCACATCTGTGATATAAAAAACCTAATGAATTAATTTACCCTACATCTACCTATGAACTGTGTGAGAAAAAAAGAACAGATCTCTGCAAATGTAAACAATATCAGTAACGACAACCAAAAAAGAAAAATCTGTGTTTGAGATAGTCCTGCCAAGGTTGCTTATGCTTTACCAGAATTATCAGTTGTTCATTGTTTCATCGTTTGTTTTTACCCTTTAGAAGGGTCATCAAAGAGGGCCAGACATGAATACATGGACACACTATGAATGTACGGTCTTTCATATATAAAGATGAAGTCATAAATAGATAAGATACTTCAAGTTTCCCCTTGTGGGGGTATATGTCCCTGATGCATTTCATTATATTTGAGCTCAAGGCTCTCTAGAGTAAGTTGAAAAGTAATCACTGGTTAAGTTCACAAGCTTAAATGAGACAGCTCTGATGTTACTGTAGAGCCAGCTACTTAATAAGCATGAGGCCTTGGCCAAATCGCCTGTCCTTCAAGAGCCCAGGTGTCCTGATTAGTAAAATATGAAGGGTAAACACTCAGCTCAAAGGATAATTGTGAGCAGTCAATTAGAGAATGCATGAAAAGCACCTGATATTTAGCAGGTACTAAAAAAAAAAAAAAGTGGCCACTAGTCTAGCACATTAGTCTGAAAGCTGGCTCCAGCCATGGAAAACACATTGCCAAGTGACGAATGACCCTCCCTGCTGCCTCCAGGACTGACCGATGACCTCATTACCACCATCTGACCGAACCGGTCACTAAGCAAGGAAAATAGGAAGCCAGTTCTCCAAGGCAGAAATGCTAGATGACTGAAAAAACATCAGAAAAGAGAACAAACAGGAAAGCAGGGTTGGAGAGGTCAGATCCGTCAAGAAAACAGAGCCCCTACTTCAAGGCCAGGTGGATAATGAATTGTAAATGTGTTGGCTGAAAATCTGAATTCATAGGCCAATACCTCCATGTCCTGCTCTTTCTCCATAGTGCAATCTGTGACTGTAAGGGGCAGAAGGACACGGAGCCGGATCTCTATGATCGAGCAGACGGGGTAAAAGAGGAGAGAGTGTCCTGGAGCCCTCAGTGGCTTTTGCAGGCTTTTACTGGGATTTACCAGGTACACAGCAGGTAGAAGTGTGGGGGGTCAGGAGGCCACCCAGCCCCTGGTGAGTCTTCACTCTTCCTGGGCTCTCTGGCATTCTCTGGTGGTTTCTGCTTCTCTGCTCTCTGCTCCTCGTGGTTCTTCTCTCCTGGTTCTGCTCTCTCTGGTGCTGCCCTTATAAGCCCAGTCTTAGCCCTGGTGAATCCCATCTACATATGCCCACACCCTACTCCAGGTGCCCACCATCTTGCATGCATTCAAGACTACAAGGATCCATCATCAGTCCTCATGGCGGGAGGGCAGAAAAGCCTGATACTTTACTTTACTTACCCGACAGTGACCCACACACAGCCGCACTCTGCAGTCCAGTGTTGCTGCACTTCCAGTGCCTCCTACCTCCTGCCTCCTTCCCCATTAGGGCAGACACATTTGACAGGCCACATGGAGAGATTTACACTGCCATGGCTGTCAGTAGGCATTCCAGCACAGTGATTTACTTTAGCATCAAATTTGAAACTAGAACCAGAAATCCTTCATTATCATTTAATATGGGTCTATTTCATTAACTAATTTAAAATCATGCATAATTCATCCCATGCATTGTTCATTTATAGTTTAGCATGTATTTCCCAAGATGCAGTATCTATATTAGCTTTGCCTCATTATTTTTCTTGCATAAAATGATTGAGATAGACAACACTTCTTTATCAATGGAAATAGGACAGCTCTTTATTCTTCACCAAACTGGGACACCAATTTCCCTATGAAACAGAATATTTTCCATCTTGTAGTTTCAAAACCTTTTCCTATATTGTCCTTTTATCCCTCCTGATAATGTTGTTTTTCATCAGCCTGGTTGTTATTTTATTTTAAAAGCAAGGAATTGGGCCTCCCTCAGGGCATAGGGATTAAGACTCAGCCCTATCACCACTGTGGCCTGAGTTCAATCCCCAACCAGGGAGTTAAGCCACATGGTGCAGCAGACCTCTCCTGTCTCGCCCACTGCTCCCCTCAGCAGTGTATTTCAGTCAGTCTGCCTGTTTTGCTCCCCACTCTGTCTCTGGTGAATCTTCTCACCCCCCATCCCACACCTCTGGCCCACCTCAGTTCTTCTACACCAAAATAAATAAAATTTTTTTAAAAAGTAAGGAATCTAGCCTCAAGATTTCGAGAAATCTACTCAAGTACATGTGGCAACAGATTTAAACATTTCTTTATATTTAAATACAGATTCAAATGTCGATTTCTAAGTCCTCCAATTTTTTTTAAGATTTCTTTATTTATTGCATAGAAGAACTGGGGAATAGGCCAGAGTTGTCTGTGTGGGATGGGGGTGAGAGGATTCACCAGAGACAGAGTGGGGAGCAGAACAGGCAGATCTACTGAAATACACTGCTGAGGGGAGCAGCGGGTGAGACGGGAGAGGTCTGCGCACCATGTGGGTAACTCCCTGGCCAGGGATCAAACTCAGGCTTCAGTGGTGATAGGCTGATAGCGCTGTGTAAGTTCTTCAATTTTTTAAGCAAAAAATCCAAATTTTGAGGTTTTTTCTGTCTTTACATAGTACATAAAAACATTATATAGTATATAAGTATTTAGTTATTGGGTTAATGAATGAGTTTTAAGTCTACTTCATTAACATTGTATGATGATGATGATAAACAATATCTGAAATGTAGATTTTATTATTATTCGGGTACAGTTCAAGAAATGATTGCTATTGAAAATACAGCTTATTATTCACAATTCTCAACTGCTAGAGCACATGGGACAGTTTAAGAGTTAGTTAAGAGGCAGAGGGAGCAGGGAGAAAAAAATGAAAAAGGACTTTACTGTGGTAGCAGGATGAGTAAACAAAGGGTTGAATAATTTCAGCAGACTTGGGGCATAAGAGGTGTCCCAAATTGTTTGATAGCTAGTCCTGAGATGGCTAAGACAGGGCAATAGTGGCTGTGAGTATGAGAACTCAATAGAGGAGGTGATGGGAGTGGGGTTCGGAGAGCATTGGTTAGTCTGCATATATGAATGGTGCTTGCAGGTCAGTCATTTACTATCCCTAGGAATTGACTAGCCCCAAGATGATCAGTCTCTCCAGATCAGCATAGCCAGAGACTTCAAAGCATCAGAATAGGTTAATACGAATACCTGGGATATCCCTGGCAGCCTAGAGGTTAAGTGCCATCACCACTACAGCTTGAGTTCCATCCCCGGCCAGGGAGCTAACCCACATGGTGCAGGAGACCTCGCCTGTCTCACCCTCTGCTCCCCTCGGCAATGTATTTCAGTCAGTCTGTTTGTTCTGCTCCCCGCTCTGTCTCTGTTGAATCCTCTCACCCCCCTACACCTCTGGCCTACACCCCAGTTCTTCTACACATGAAAAAAAATAAAAATACCTGGTCATTCTTTTGTGCCAGACTTGATGTTGTCTGCAAGCATTGTGTTACATAAAATTCCTAACAATCCTATCAAGTAAACAGCATCATCATATGTAGAAGGGGGAACACGAGGTGTAGAGAAAACAGCAACTTGGCATGGATTACACATTTAGTAGGAGGAGGAGAATTTGAACTCACATAACCTGGTGATAAGACTCATGTTTAAAATTAGACTCCAAAAAAACTGAGAAAGGTGTTGACTAAGAACTTTTATACTCAAGCTCTGAAGGATATTTTTTTATTATAAATTCTGTCTTTTTCAAACTTACTTGAATTTTATCTGCAAGTCTAGCAGCATAGGACTATCACAACTAGCATTGTCTGTCACTGCCCCGCCGAGAGAGAGCATGATCTCCAGATCTTCGAGATGAGGTTCTAGTACCAAGGGTACAGGAAGGATAAATTAGCTTAAAATATTATGGTATTGAGCTGAAAAAAAAAAAAATGGGTGTGCAAGTGCTTTTGTTTATCAGGTAATCTCAGCAAAGCCAACTGGAGGATTCACCTAAAAGGGATCCTCCAGTTGAAATCAGGAGTCTACCAAGAGGCGAAAAGTTTGTAAAGATGTCACTTCTTTTTTTTTTTAAATACATTTATTTATACAAGAACTGGGGTATAGTCAGAGGCAAGGGAAGGTGAGAGGATTCACCAGAGACAGACCAGGGACCAGAACAAGCAGATGGACCTGAAAACACTGTTGAGGGGAGAAGCAGTTGAGCCGCACCATATGGGTATCTCCCTGGCCGGCTGGGAATTGAACCGGCACTGCAGAGGCTGCAGACATCTTCACAGCACTGCGTTCAACCCACTGTGCCACTGGGGAGGCCCAAGATGTCACTTTTGCCTCAAAGAGCAGTTCAGGAATTTGCTACTGTCACCAAGACTGAGACTAAAGCCTTTGGGTTCCCTGGATCCCACAGTTGTTGACTGTGCTAGCCACATTATGAAAAAGAATCAGTGACTCAGTAACAGCACCAACCTCTCCGTCACCATCCTCAGATTGCGGATACTTCATGAAGATAAGGAATATCTCTGCTTGTAGGGTCTAATTAAATGTAGAAACTCAGCAGGAAATAGATCATCGCTCTAAGCACTAAATTTTCTCTTCATTCCAATTTAATTCCCAATTCTCTCCTAATTCACTGGTCTCCAATACTACACTCACTGACAATACATAATAAATAGAGGGCTATTACGATTAGATGGACTATATAATTTATTATCTAAACCAAGACACTCTTGAGGGAAAAAGGGGTAAATATTAATAATTACAGAGACAACAGGTGTAACTGGGAATTCCAGACAAACAGGAATGTTTGAGCACCTGAGCTATGGGAAAGATGAGCCCAGGGCACCATGACATTCCCACTGGCTTTAGAGGTGTGTTCTTCACATCACATGATCCCTCAATGGAAATGAGAGAGAGTCTGCCTTTTTAGGTCACGCTGCAATCAGATTATTCTGTGAGGGTGTCCCAATTGTCTACCAAAGTGTATGCTAAATTTTACATAGTCTTCTGTGGGGAAAGATGGCAATGTTAAAGAATGGTAGGTTTCAGGCCTCCCTGGTGGCACAGGGGTTAAAGACAGTGCTATCAAGCTCTCACCAGCTACTACTGCATGAGTTGGATCCCCGGCCAGCTAGGGAACAACCCACATGGCACAGCAGACCTCTCCTGTCTCGCCCTCTGCTCCCCTCAGCAGTGTATTTCTGTGGATCTGCCTGTTCTGCTTTCCACTCTCTCTGGTGAATCCTCTCAATCCCTGAACCTCTGGCTTACACTCCAGTTATCGTATACAGAAATAAATAAATCTTAAAAAAAAAAAAAGAATGGTAGGTTTCATGATCTAAATTTAGCCTAATCTCAAAAGGAATCTATAAAATATTCCAAGATAACCAAGAACTCAAGATACCACTAAGAATATGGAATGCATAGAGCCATGACAAGAGCAAAAGAAAGAGAAAATAGTTGACCCCAGGACTGTGTGAGTATTCAGTCCCGATGTGACTCAAGGGAAATTTAGAAGATGCAAGTGCAACCATTTGCATCAACCACAGAAGAGCATAACATCTGACAATAAAAAGAGACCAATAGTCAATACCAATAAGTCAACATTCAAAATTTAATTATTCAAGAGAAACATTCAAGATTTGATTTTTCTGCAATATTGCTTCACAAAATATTGATTATTTACATACTTAAAGCGTATCTACATGCGCGTAGCTAAAAATCTAACAGAGACCTATAAAAGGTATGCAAATATGCAAAATAAGAACTTGATGAGCACCGTCAAACATATAAGACTCAACAGCTAAACATTCTTAAAAGATAATGCCAGGACTGACAGGGTGAATCAAGATTGATAGAGCAAGAAAGGTTTCCTAATAGAGCAGCCCTGAAAGCTGAAAGGGATTCTGACAGTCACGGAGAGACAGGGCATTGTGACATCAGGAGCATAAGGAATGATGTAAGCCCAGGAAGAAAGTGAGAGACTCTCATTATCGAAATGCAAGGCTGGAAAAGGCAGGTCAGGGGCCAGATTTTGAGAGGATCATCAGATCAAGTAGCTTCGAGTCAAGTCTGCTTTCTCTCCAGCAGTTGCAGAGGCTGATCCAGTTATAATCTCTAAAAATGTGCCATGATTCTTGTGATTATTCATGAGAATTAGCAAACCTTTGGGAAATAGAATATTGATAGATATATTCGTACTCTCGATCCAAATGTAAAATCCCACAAATTAGTCCAGCTGTGGGTAACCCACATAAAAAAAAAAAAAAAAATGAAACTGGAAGTTTATTTTTTTTTTACTCTAAAATCAAAAATGAGGTGGCAAACCAGAGAAGAACTCTTTTGATTTTTGCACATTAAAACCTTCTATAAAGTGCAGCTGTTTTTGAGCATCATAAAAATGTTAAAGGTTCTTTAAAATGTTATTGAACACCATGAAATTGAAGATAATTTGTTTTAGAAACTACAAAATAAAGAAATTAGAACAGCAACTTGTGATTCCTGCAGAATGTCTTAAAAACTCTGTTTTAATAGTGATAGTAACACTAACACAGTGCTTGCTATGTACCACATATGGCTTAAGAACACCTTACATATATTTACCTAAACAATTCTCTGTTCAAAAGAAATTTTCAGTCCACTTGAAAAACAAAACAAGGGACCTCCTTGGTAGCTCAGGGTTTTAAGCTCAGCACTATCACTGCCATGGTCTGAGTTCAATCCCAGGCCAGGGAGCTACCCACATGGCACAGCAGACCTCTCCTATCTCACCCGCTGCTCCCCTCAGCAGTGTATTTCAGTCAATCTGCCTGTTCAGTTCCCCACTCTGTCTCTGGTGAATCCTCTCATCCCCTGCACCTCTGGCCTACACCCCAGTTCTTGTATGCATAAATAAATAAAAATAAATCTTTTTAAAAAAGAAAAGCAAAACAAAACAAAGTCATAAGAAGCCTGAGGATCTGCTAGGCAGTTTTTAAATCCTGTTGCAGATATCACAGAGACACAGACACCAGGATGCAGTGCCAGGGGGATGTCCACATTGCTCCTACTTGGGGAGCTACTGAAATATTAAAGGATGACAGCAGACATGGTTATTTGTCCTACACAGCTTCAGAAGAATTTCATTAGTTGCCAACATTTTAAAATTAGGAAAATCAATATTAAAATCTGGATGTCTGCCTTCACTTAGAAAATCTGAAGATCTGGCAAGCGTGAGTCCCATTGGCTTACATGATGACATAACACTCAGGGTGGGACAGTGGGGGAGTCTTCAGATAGTCTGTGTGCTCTGTTCTTCAAGTCACCACCACCCCCTCCCAGTCCTAAAATATTAGGTTTGAAACCTTGGCATAGAGTGTAAGTTTCAACACTGGATACAGATTACCTGGAGGTAACGCTGGGATAGAGTAGCTATAAAAAACAAGAGAGGGTTACTTTGAATCTTTCAACTTGCTTTTAATCTAAAAGCAAAATTGAGGTGGGAAGCCAGCAAAGTACTCTGGATTTTGCATATTAAAACCTTATATAAAGTATAGCTGTTTGTGATCATAAAAATGTTACAGGTCCTTTAAAATGCTTTTGAATGTCATGAAATTGAAGATAGGAGAAAGTGGAGTTTCAGATAATAGGGCCAACTAGTTAGTACTTGAACATATACTGTTAGTTTTCCAATTAGTTTTTCTTGACCATTTGCTATAGAATCCTCCCGTGATAAAATGACAAAGATCTAGTCCAACATTCTCCTTCTATAGACATAGATACTTGAGTCAGTTGGTAGAGGATCCATTCTTGAGAATCCAGCCACGAAAGTAGTGTGATCTCTTCATCCATCGCTGGTTCTAACTCTTAATAGTATATTAAGGGTAGTTGCCTCTGATCTCTGAAAAAAGTGTTGTTTTTTTCTGTCCATGCCTAAATATTTTAATTCATCCCCACTGAAGTTTTTAAACATTATGTGTGTCCACTTATGTGTGTGTGTGTGTTAGAGGGAAGAGAACAGATGTGGTTTAACCTTAAATTAAGTGAAAAAATTGGAAAGACAAATAAATGGTTCCAATCATTAAATGTACATTATGGAAATTAGCCAGTTTTTTGTTTTTAAGAAAAGCATAGTCCATCACTCAAGAATGACATAAAATCAATTTTTTGTATTGTAGATAATAATAGCAGGGACTGGTCATAGCGTTAAACTTAAAGAACATTGAGCCTCTGATCCATTTAAATTTACAATCCTTCTCCTAGAGCAAAGAGAGCCTCCAGAGGTCTTTCTTGGCTTGGCCTCAAATTCTAATTATAACTTATAGGGATTTCTTAATCCAAGAATAGCTTCTTTGAAGTAAAAGAGTAAAGAAGAAAATCATCAAAAAAAAAAGAAAAAAAAAAAACAGCTAAGAATTCACCTATGAGTACCCCTTCAAGGTCATGGTCAAGGATAAGAGAGGAAATTTTTCATATCCTAGGACTTACCTAAAGTAGCACTGTGTTCATTACCATGGCTACTAGGACAATGCACACCCTGAGTGCTTGAAACAAGAGAATTCTTTCACAGTTCTGGAGGCTGGAAGGTGAGATCAAGGTGTCAGCAGGTTTGTTACCCTGAGACCCCTCTCCTTGGCTTGCCAATGGATACCTTCCATCCTTTGTCCTCCTGTGGCCTGTTTTCTGTGCAATACTACCTTGGTGTCTCTCCTGCTTCTACTAAGGATACCACCTGGGTTGGGTTAGGGCCCACCCATAGGACCTCACTCAACTGGAATCACCTGTTTAAAGGGTCAATGTCAAAACACAGTCACATTATGATTACTGGGGGTTAGCTCTTCAGTATGTGAATTTGGAATTTGGAATATCAGCACAAACCAAAACAGGGGGAAACCAGAGAGACCCAAACTAGAGATCTTGAGTTAGCCACAGAGAGGTGCAGGCACCCTCACCTGGACCCACAGAAATTTTATTCCATTTGTTACATGGTTCGCACTGCCCCAGGAATGCAGCAAAAGGGAGACTCCCTCCTCAGTGCACATTCGAGTGCATCTTTGTGTGCTGCCCACAGAAGTGGGAAATGCAGGGACCGGGTTGGAGGCCCTGCAGAGCTCTGAGAGTGAGTGCCCCCTGCAGACTTGCATGAGGCATCTCTCTTGGTGGTCTCACCTCTCAGGACACCTGTGATTAGTGCAGCAGCACCAGGAAGAGCTAAAACTGAGCAGTCACATAGCTCCTGATACACATTTCAGATCAGTTTTCTATTCGTGTCATTAGGGACTGGAGCATGGGATTGCTAAAATAACCTCCTTCTCTATTTTAAGGTTTAGATGGCAGCCAGGAGAGCTATGCATGGAATAGGGAAATGCACCACTGTGGAGGATGATGGCTGCCTTCGTGGTGGGAATCGTGTTGCAGCTGAAGAGGTAAGATCCTGTACCTGTGAATCACCTATGGTGTAGTATACCAATGTGATCTCAATGAGATCAACAACAACAACAACAACAACAGAAAAGTGGAGAACTTCAAAAAGGGGGGGTATAAAAAAAGATAGCAAAAGAGGGCTCGTTGACAAGGAGCTTATTGGAACACAGAGCCAAAGAATATTTTAAAATCGACCTGCTATATTAAAGGTGAAACTGGGTAGTTTAATAGAAAATACACCATTGGCTAAAATACTGATACAAAATACACATCTTGAGTCATGGAAAGGGGGTGGGAAATATAGCAATTGGCCCCAGCCCCATCCCCACTGTCAGCAGAAGAACAGATATGGGATGGTGAGGTGAGGTAGACAGGAGATGACCTGGCCTAATAATTCTACGACTTTTCTACATTTTCTTTTCTTTTCTTTTTTTTAAGATTTATTTATTTATTTATACAAGCACTGGGTAGCGTGGGAAGGTGAGAGAATTCACCAGAGCCAGAGCGGGGAGCAGGGCAGGCAGAAAGACCGAAGTACACTGCTGAGGGGAGCAGCGGGGCAGGAGAGGTCTGCGCGCCATGTGGGACCCTCCTCTGGTGGCTGGGGAGCAGCCAGGGATTGAACCAGCACTGCAGAGGCTGCGGGCAGCTTCGCAACCCAGCGCTCAACCACTGAGCCACCAGGGAGGCCCAGTTTTCTACACTTTCATTGGACAGTCATCAGATCAGAAGTTGGTCTTTCTAGCACATTATTATGAAAACACGGATATCCTGTGGCTGGGATTCAGCTTCGGACCTGTTGGTAGCCCACTCAAGCATCAAGTCCCCCTGAGAGGGAGATGATGGTGACTGTGACTTTTGCTTGTTTCCCCAGGACACCTGCCAGATGGAAATCTATAATTCAGAGTTGCACATAACATGAAAACTCTTATCCTATATACTTATCTAACCACACTTCTGCCAGAGCACCTGGTTTCATTGGGGATATTTTAGTAATATGATTAAGCTCCTCTATCACAATCTAGTTTAATTGTGGTGTAAAATTTGGCACGATTGGATTACTTAGGAAGCAGTGAAAAAAATGGGTGAAAAGTGACTCAGTAACTGCCTTATCTCTATAAAGGATTTTTCATTAAAACTATTAACTAAATGAGGGGTTATTAAAAAGAATCAGCTTTTCAACAGATGCAACAATGGGGGGAAGAAGGTACAAATGGATTTTAGAAAAATTAAGGTGAGTGCTAGGAGAAGCTTTGGAAATCAAAGGAAGTTAAATACTAGACTATGAACTATTAACAAGGGCACTTGTTTTACAGAACTACAAACTCATTAAAAACTTTCAAAGGCCTCCCTGGTGGTGCAAGGGGTTAATCACAGCACTATGATGCAATCTGCAGCCTCTGCAGCACGAGTTCAATCCCCAGCCATCCAGGGAGAAACCACATGGTGCAGCAGACCTCTCCTGACTCACCCGCTGCTCCCTCAACAGTGTACTTCTCTGGTGAATCCTCTCACCTCCCCGCATCTCTGGCCTATACCCCAGCTCTTGTATGCATAAATAAATAAATCTTTTAAAAAAAAAAAAACTTCATGGATTCCTATGAGTCTGAAATGACATTGTTCCTCAAGTTTCTTGAGTTTCCCTCTAGGCCAACTGATTGTTTTAGTCATATAAAAATGTGCCTAAAGGAGACTTTATCAACTACAGCACAGGGTGTGAAAGGGAGTATATAATCTGTGGAGGCTTACTGAATGACAATGAGCAAATAGACAAAAGAGTAGCTCAGTAACCAAAATCAAGAAGATGAGTGATTTCACCAAATTCACTCTACTGTCAGAACAATGATAGCCAGATCCAATTTTCAGGAAGAAGTGTACTAGAAAGTAGTGGCTTCAGTGACAGATCCTGTAATAATTAGAATAACAAGACTGTTGCCCTAAGAGACATTGCAAGGCCTTGAAAGTAGATGTGCTTGGACACATCTCTATCATCCACAGAATTTTCCTAAGCACAGCTCACTTCTCCAGGGGAATCGTGCTGCCAGTGAGAAATTAACACTCCTCAGTCTTGAGGCTCCTTCCCTGCCTGTATTTGGTATCTCAGATTCCAAGAAACTACTTTGATTCAGAAAAGATGAAGAATCAGGACACTTCTGAGAATAGAGCTATGAATATTCAGGAATTGTCTTTTCAGGGCTCAGCATCTGGGAAAACCAGTTCCTGGGTGATGTTTCTCAGATGTAAATTCCTGGGTTCAAATCTGATTGGCTCAGGGAGGTCATGTGCTCTGGACACCAGCAGAGGGGAGAGATCCTCAGTATGAAACCTAAACCCCTGGTGCTTGAAGAGAAGGAGAGGAGCTTGCACAGGGCAGAGAAAAAAAGACAGGACAGCTTCAGTTCCTCCACTTTACAGCCAGAAAATTAAAATCCAAACAAATAATCAGTGCAAGGAAATGGGTCTGTTAGAGGAAAATGATTGACATTAACATTTCAGGATGTGTCTGGAGCTGTCAGACTAAAGACTTTGGAAATGAGCCCTCCCCTATGGTTAGGAGACTACTCTCAGGACTGGTTTCTGAGAGCAGCCTGATTTCCTTCCTCTACTCCCTCCCACATAGTTTCCACCAATAGCAGAGACTGTTGTTGCAGGACAAGGGAAGAGTAACTTCAAGTTGCCCAGGACACAAAGATAAATGCAAGGGCATGTAGAAAATAGAGGACTTCTTATCAGCCACTATAACAGATTTTTTTGAACTCCCAAATTAATTTTTCATTACCCCTGTTCTATTTATAAACCAAGCTTTTGTCTCTTTCACTCATTCTTTAGAGATTTCCAGTCCTGGTTTACTAACTCTGCAATTTAAAATGTAGGTCAAGAGCATGTTACAAAGTCCTTTAATTAATTATGCTCTTCACAACTTTCGACTTCTTCCAGTAAAGAAAGCTCATCACTTATGACCTCATTTTATTTTCTATTTTTACCAGCTTTATTGAAGTATATTAGAAATTTTTATATTTTATATATTGAGAGTATACAGCTTCATGATTTACCATATGGACATAGTGAAATGATCACCGCAATCCAGAAAATCAGCATCCTATTGTTATAGGACAGGGAGAGGGTCAGCCCAAACCCCGCAAACCTGCCTATTCTAAATGGGTTCTGCCATCCACCACATCAACACAAAACATATGAGACTTTAATGGGAAGGATCTTTAATAAAATTAGGAAACAATACAGGTAAGGCAAAGAGTCTAGTTTCTAAATGAAGCACCCAAAGTTACCCGTCCCTCGTGGGTAAAAGTCCATCCAAATGGGATTGGCCCAGAGCAAAGCCCCAAAGCCTGCCACAAGTCTAAAGCATCTTCCAGGGGGGACCCACAGAAAAGAGTCAGAAACAACCAAACAAGCCCGGAAGGAAAAGAGCAAAATCAACATCAAGATAAAAGCTGCCATGGTCACCTCCCCATGGGTCTCACCCACATCTGTGTCACCCCGTCCACGACCAAAAGACAAGCGCAGCTTCTTCACGTGTCTCTAGGCTCCATGTGTTTCCTCCAGGTCTCCTGGCTCCATCCTGCTTCCTTCCTTCCTCAGTCTCTTCTTCTGCTTCTCCTCTTCCTGCTCAGCTCCACCCTCCCTTGGGTGGGGCAGGGAAACTCCCCCTTTCCTGGGGACCACCCTGTTACACTATCACTTCACATTGTCACCTTCTTCTCCTCTTTGAGGTGGGGGTGAGAACATAGCAATTAATCTATTAGCAATTCCAATATACAACACAATATTTTTTTTAAATAATAAATTTTATTTTTATATTCCCCCATACAATTGCAACCCCCCATTCTGACCCAAATCCCTCCTCCCACCCCCACCCCCCAAAAAGTGTCTCTGGTTCATAGTTTTTTGTTGATTTTGATTTTCACTTTCTTAGTTATTCATTTTCCTGGTCCTTATTTAAGTTTTCTAGATTCCTGTTATGAGTGAGACCATCCGATGTTTTTCTTTTTCTTTCTGGCTTATTTCGCTGAGCATGATCCCTTCCAGCACCATCCATGTTGCTGCAAATTGCATGTGTTTATCTTTTTTGAATGCTGAGTAATATTCCATGGTGTATATGTACCACATCTTCTTGATCCAGTCATCTATTTTGGGCATTTGGGCTGTTTCCAAAGCTTAGCTATTGTAAACAGTGCTGCTATAAACATAGGGGTGCAGGTGCTCTTTGGAATTGATGTTTCTGTGTCCTTTGGGTAAATACCTAGGAGTGGAATTGCTGGATCATGGAAGCTCTATGTTTAGTAGGTCCAGAAATCTCCACACAGCTCTCCATAGTGGTACAACACAATATTTTTAACTATAGTTGCAATGTAGTATAATAGATATCCAAAACTTACTCATTTTCAGTGCAAGCTCTATCAAAATCCCTACAGTATCTTTTACAGAATGAGAAAAAAAAAATGTCTAAAATTCACATGGACCCACAAAAGACCCCAAATAGTCAAGGCAATCTTGAGTAAGAAGAATAACGCTGGCGGCATCACACCTCCTGATCACAAAATATATTACAAAACTACAGTAATCAAGGATTGATACTGGCATATATATGGGCATATATATAGCAATGAAATAGAATATAGAGCCCAGAAATAAGCCCATGCATCTACAGTTACTGACCTCTGGCAAGGGTACCGGGAACACACATGGAGGAAGGATAGTCTCTTCAATAAAAGGCGTTGGGAAACTGGTCATCCATATTCAGAAGAATGAAATTGAACCCTTACAGAAAACTTTATATAAAATCAACTCAAAATTGATTGAAGGCTTAAAATGTGAGCAGACAGTGTAAAACTACTAGTAGAAAATAGGGAAAAAGCTTAGTTAAGGCAAAAATTTCTCTGGGTCTGACACCAAGATAATAAGCAACAACAGCAAAATAGAGAAATAGGCTGCATCAAACTACAAAGCTTTTCCACAGCAAAAGAAAGAATTATCAGAGTGTAAAGGCAACCCACAGGCTGGGACAAATATCTGCAAACCACATATCTGATAAAGGTCTAATGTCCTAAATATAGAAGGAATTCACAAAACTTGATAGTCAAAAAACCTGAATAACCCAATGTGTTAAATAGGCACAGGACTGGAATAGGCATTTCTCAAAGGAAGCCATACAAATGCTCAAGAATATGAAAAGATGCAGGCCTCCCTGGTGGCACAAGGGGTTATGACACAAAACTCTGAAGCTTTCCCATCACAGCAACAAGAGTTGGATACCTGGCCGGCCAGGGAGGTGACTCACATGGCGCAGCAGACCTCTCCTGTCTCACCCGCTGCTCCCCTCAGCAGTGTATTTCAGTAGATCTGCCTGTTCTGCTCCCCACTCTGTCTTTGGTGAATCCTCTCAACTACCCCACACCCCGCATCTATGGCCAACACCCCAGTTCTGTGTATAAATAAATCTTTAAAAAAAAAAAAAAGCAGTCACAAAGATATATAGGTTTAAAAAACAGCATTATTAGAGCATTAATAAAGGAACTGCCTACACAGGAAAAATACAGGGATCTGGATGAGGCCTGAAGTCTTTCATTATGTATCATTGCTAACATCTTTATTTTAATCCTGATTTGACTGGTACTTTGAAGTTTTAGGCATTGGTGGAATAACTAAAATGTGAAAAAAATATATTTTCCTTAACTTCAAACCATAATGCTTATAGTCTACATAAGATTAGCAAGGTAAGAGTAACTTTAGAAAGGAGAGGCCTCCAATTTGTGGCCTGCCATCCAAGACACCAACATATGGCTAATGTCTGAGAAATGCAGATGCCTCTTTTAACTAATAACCAATATTAAGATCAAGAGCAGGGGGCCTCCTTGGTGGCTCAAGCTGTTAAGCACAGCACTATGAAGCTATCCGCAGCCTCTGCAGCACAAGTTCTATCCCCAGTCGGTCTGGGAGCTGACGCATATGTGCAGCGGACCTCTCCTGACTCGCCCGCTGCTTCCCTCAGCAGTGTATTTCAGTAGATCTGCCTGTTCTGCTCCCCACTCTGTCTCTGGTGAATCCTCTCACCCCCCACACCTCTGGCCTGTACCCCAGTTCTTGTATGAATAAATAAATAAATCTTTAATAAAAAAAAGATCAAGTGCAGCTGATGTCATCATACACTAAACTTGCAGTTAAGCTCTATGACACCCGTATTGCAACACGTTATCAATGTAAACACTTAAAGTTTATCATCTAGAACTCATCATTTTTATTATTCATCAAAGAGTTTTTCCTTAAGTCTATGACTTAGAAAGCGCATATAGCATATGACTTTATTTCCATAAGCTCTTCTTAGTTGGACAATTCAGTTTTTAATTTTCTACTGCATTTTCCAAGATAAAATTAGTAAGTGCAAAATATTTTTAAGTCATACTGAAGTTGTATTAGTAAATATTCTAGGGAAGGTAAACAACAGAACATCCTTCCATAAAGCACATTGAAGTCACAGAAAGTCACTTGGCTTTGAAATAGAATGTGCTGCTCTACTGGTTTAAGAAGATGGAACTCCCCCCTGGAACACTGCTGACATGACTTGAGAGCTTGTCTTCAGGCCAGAGAGTCATTATTCCAGCCCAATGCACTTCAGCCAAAGGGCAAGTCCATTCCAATCACTTTTCAGATGCCAATATAGAGTTTTTCTCGCAGAGCTCTGGGTCACTTGTGTGGTCTATGTTGATTTGTGTCGACATGTAAATGGGTCCAGCCACTTAGAAAAGTGACTCTTCGTGAACTTCCAGATCAATTGAAATGAACTATGGATTAGTTCGCTGTTAAATTACTTGGGTGTTTGCAAATTTTGATTTTCAAAAGGGAATTTAAAACTAAACAGGCCATGGGAGAGATTTGCTTCTGGAATCTGAGGTGGTAATGCAGTGACCCAGGGTGACAGTGCTTCTTTGGAATCAGAGATGGCTTAACTCTGTGATCCCTTAAAGTTAGGTCATGCTAGACATCAGAATGTTCACAAAATTAACAGGGATGATGGAGAAATTTTGGAAATTAAAATGGACATTGAGTAATATTACAGAAGAGCAGATTTTTCAAAGGTCCTTAGCTCTTAATTTTTAGTCATCTTCAAGCAGTTAATAATATTTTAACATGTGAATGGACTTTTACACCCAAGTAAGTGTCTTGTTTGTGTGTGAGTATGTTAGTATATTTTAAAATTCAGCCAGTTACAAACCTAAATAGAACTGAAGCAGTCAAGAGTCTGACCTTTTGATAATGATGTGTTGCAGCAACTCAATTATTATTTTGCTAACTAGCTGGCTATATGAAATAAAGAACCAAAGATGATTCAGTGGTGTCAAAAGTTCAAAAACTTCTGAGCATTAAAAAATATATAATAAAAACTTCAGGAATAATTAAATATTTTGCTAGCTGGAGCTAACCAAAGTGAAAGAAGGCGTGCTTTTATTCTGTTGCAATTGCCCTGGTGTGAAGCCACTAAAAATGCTTACCAAACCCATATCCTAACATACATTAGGATTCAAAAACATTTATTGAATTAATGAGTCATTCATTAGCATGAGCTTTTAAAGCTTTTGCCTGCTACTCACTCGACAATTATTTTAACTGATTTGAAAATTTATCAAAAGCAGCATTCAAACTGGAATCTAAAATTAATACCGGGCCCTTTAAAATGTCTAAATTTTGTCTCCCTCTCTACTCCATCAGATGCATTGTTTGTTTTTTATTGAAAAATAATTAATATATTAGTTTCAAGTGCACAGCATATTCAATATTTGTATTGTGAAATCATCATCACAATAAAACTAGTGAACATCCATCAAGTAAGTCACTAAATTATTTTCTTGTGATGAGAACATTTCAGATTTACTCTGGTAGAAATTTCCAAGCGTACAATACAGGATTACTAACTAGTCCCCATGTGGTACATTATATCTCCTGACTTAAATATTTTATAAACAGAAATTTGTATTTCAACCCCTTTCACCCATTTTGCCCACCCCACCCCCACCTGTGACAAGAGGAAATCAATCTGTTCTCTGTATCTATGAGCTATTATGTTTTTGGGGGAGGGGAGAGAGTTTTTAGATTCTACAAGTGAGATCATATGGTAATTGACTTTGACTTATTTCACTTACCATAACGCGCTCAACATCCATCCATGTTGTTGCAAATGGCAACACGTTCACCATTTCTATGACTGAGTATATCAGGTACATTTCTAGACTGTTAGAAATCACCTCCTTGATTCTAATTTAGTCTGATAAATAATGCTTGGCATGTTCTTCCCCTGATATGCATTGGATTATCAATTAAAGTTTATGTATTTGGTGTAACTATTGTGCATATTATTCCACAGAAAGTACAAGGATTCCTGGCATAAGTCAATATAGGTGTTTTAAATAAGCCACTAGGTAACTTCAAAGTAAAAGGTCAAAGAAGGTATTATGGAAGCCAGGGAGAAAATATGTCAAAATAGAGGCAGTGTAAGAAGGAAAGGCAGAGTTCAAAAGGTCAGGAGTCAAGACTTCACCAATAACCTATAACCAGTTTTCACTGATAATTCCTGTAGAGATCTTTGCTTCTTCACTTTGTTAATTTATTCCTGTGATTTTATAGAAATGGCTGTGTGTCCACTGTCATAACCCATACGGCCCTTCTCCAGGGAAGGAATATGTCTCTTCAATTTCCCCTAAACCATTTCCATCATAGTGCAATACCAAAGACAGGTGCGCCTCTTGTTGATGACGATTCCTTGACAATACATCCTCATCCCTCAAAAAATTCTTTCAGTGCAAAAACAGTTCCACACCCTGGCAGTACAGGGCTTAGACCACGCAGGGACCTGAGTGTAAATGCCTCTGCAGGTCCCCGGATTCTGTTTCCAGGAAACACACTGGAGAACAAGAGACAAAGAGTCTGTTGGAATGAACTGGAATGGAGCATCTCACGTGTTATGCTCACATATGGTTCCTGGAGGGAGGGAGAAAAGTACCCCGCTTGTTTCTGAAGTGTTTGGGTAATTTTGCTTCTCTCACCATATGGCACTACACCCCTCTACCCATATTTCAAATCTTTTTTTTTTTTTTTTCCTCTTCAGGACAGGCATCGTTGTAGAAAGAAGAGGAAAATTAGAGTCTGGGGCTTTAATTATCTTCATGTGTTGAGAACCCCAGACATCATAACCCCCTTCCCCATATTTTATCACATGGACTCACTTGGGGTGCCTCTTTAATGGCTGCATCAAATCACTGCTGGTGATTGTCACACTGAGAAGCAACCTCCCCCAGACAGGAAGTGTGTCATCTTGGGACGAGTCCCAGATGTGGGGATAGAAGTTGGCAGGCTCCACACTCAGTTTGATTCATGTAAAGTAGCATTTTACATCTACAAAGGCGGAAGAGACCTGAGCAATTATTGGAGAGACAACTTTTAAGCCTTTAAGATATTGCCTGGTAATTTTGATAATGGAACTTAATAGGGTGAAAAACCCAAAGTCTTGAGAATTTAATGAAATGTATCTGTTTAGGACTCGAATTGATATCAAACATTTTAAACCTCACATAAAAACGTTATCTTTCAAACACTAGGAGAGTCACACCATTAAAAAAATAAATACAGCCTTTCAAATGTTGTTTTCTTCCTCATTAAATGTCAATTGCTTGGAGAGAGAAAAAAAACAAACAAACACTGTGCAGAGTTAAAAGACTATCCTCTCCCTGGTGGGATAGTTTGTCAGGCATTCTCTATCTCTACCTACACCCATCCCCAAATAAAAAAAACTTCATCTAAGTAATGGACTTTGAAATAAAGCATCCTCTGTAGCCAGTGAGCGGGAAACAGCCTGTTAGTCCATTTGACTGTCTCCATGCCTTCAAAAGCCTCTCACAAGACTAGACAGCATCTTCTCTCTTCCCTCACCCTTTCCAAGGGATTTAAGCAGTCCCTTGGGGCATATACCAGACCCTGAGACCAAGTAGCTTTAAGGCTCCAAATGTAACTGATGGCCAAGCTCAGGATACCATGAAAAGCAAACTTGGAAATAAACACTCAACTTTCAGTATTTCCCTGCCAAACCTAGATTTTTCCTTTTCAGAGGTAGATGGGATAGAATATTTTTTTTATAGCAGCATGTTTTATTTATCTATTTATTTGTTTGTTTGTTTTGTTTATAGATGCACTGGGTACAGTCAGGAGTGCGGGAGGGTGAGAGAATTCACCAGAGCCAGAGCAGAGAGCAGAACAGGCAGACTGACGAAGTACACTGCTGAGGGGAGCAGCGGGCAGCAGGAGAGGTCTGCGCGCCATGTGGGACCCTCCTCTGGTGGCTGGGGAGCAGTCGGGGATCGAACCGGCGCTGCAGAGGCTGTGGGCGGCTTCGCAACCCAGCGCTCAAGCGCCGCACCACTGGGGAGGCCCGGGATAGAATATTTTTAACTAGGAATCAGGGACAATGTGTACGCATAGAAGCAAGATTGTCAACCTCTATTTACATTTTAGTATCTCTGCCAGTAAGTATAGACAGGCAAATTTCCATTTGGAGGCAGTGAATGATAATAGCATAATTAATATTAATAGAGCCATTACATCTCCACAAATCACTCACATATTTAAATGAATTCTCCATTTCTTCCTCTCTCTGGGCTATTTTTGCATCGATATTATTATAACCTTTAGATCTCTATTTTAACTTCTGAAAGCAATTACCTCATCAGTTTAATATCAAAGACAAAACTGGAAAAACTTATTGATACAATTTTCATTTGATATTTGTTTCAAGAGTTTTCATCTTTTCCTCAGAACAAGCACCCTACTGTGGCATCACTCAGCTTTTGAGCAACTGTTCATATTCTACCCTCCCCATTTACAGGTACTCCCAACTAGGCAGGGCACTCATAAAAATTTAGTGTTTTCTTTTAAAAAAAATATTTATTTATGCATACAAGAAGTGGGGTACAGGCCAGAGGTTTGGGGAGTGAAAGGATTCACCAGAGACAGAGTGGGGAACAGAACAGGCAGACTGACTGAAATACACTGCTGAGGGGAGCAGTGGGCCAGTCAGGAGAGGTCTGCTGTGCCATGTGGGTAGCTCCCTGGCCAGGAATCGAACTCATGCTGTAGTGGCTGCAGATAGCTTCATAGGTGGCATCTTAACCCCTTGCGCCAACCAGGGAGGCCCCAATTTAGTGTTGTTGTTTTTCCCCAACAAAAGATAAAGCATGTTAAAAGAGAGAGAGAGTGAGCCAGATTGCAGGAAGGGCAGTATCAACTCATCACAATATATTTATATCACTTGGATTCCTGTAAACCAATAGTTTGTGAGTATTTGTCAGAAGCTATACTAGGCATCACTTCAGAATGAAAGTACACAGAAGGACAGGACGGCTACCATTACTAAAACAAGGCTCTGAGTGCCTCCCTGGTGGCGCAAGGGGTTAAGATGCAACTTTTGACGCTGTCTGCAGCCACTACAGCAAGAGTTGAATCCCTAGTGAGTGAGGTGACCCACACAGCACAGCAGACCTCTCCTGAATTGCCCACTGCTCCCCTCAGCAGTGCATTTCAGTAGTTCTCCCTGTTCTGCTCCCCATTCTGTCTCTGATGAATCCTCCCACCCCCCCCAACACCTCTGGTCTACACCCCAAGTCTTGTGTGCATAAATAAATAAATCTTTGGGGAAAAAATAAGTAAAATAAAACAAAGCTCTGAATCTGGCTTGAGCCCTCTTCAGATCATGTGATGATACCCTTAAAGGGTTGAAACCCGCATAAATAGTTTGAGATCCTAATAAGAGACATGGAGTCTAAAGAGAACATTTAATCTCAAAAATCCGGAAGCTCATGAAATAGTACGGCTGACCTTTAACTTTTAAATGAGAAATAAAAGTTGGGGAAAAAATTAAGCTTGTGTCTTAAATATGGCTCTTAAGATTTCTTACTCATTTGCACTAAAGGTTACTTTTCTACCTAATTGAAAGGAATATCATTTACACTAAAAAATTCAGAATACTTGTAATATAGGAAGAAATTGTCCCAACTTTGAATAAAGCCTCTTTCAAAATATAACCAAAATTTTTGTAATTTAAATGGATTGTTTAAATGATTCAATTTAGAGTTATTTCGGATTTCTTTTGAGACTTATAATATGGCCTATTACCAGCAAACACGGAAATGAATTATCTGACAGAGTAGGGAAGAGAATTAGAACAAATTGATAGAACTTATTTGCCTAGGATCTGCAGTTGGCGCTGTTTTAGATTCAAATATCTAAATATTCATTCAGATCCTTTCACATAGTCATATAGTTGTCTTTGTGCTAAACCGCTTGCATGTATATGAAAGCATACTGGGTTTTTAATTTTAGTGGAAGATAAAGGCATAATTAATATTAATAGATTCATTACACCTCATAGATGTAATGTCACAGAGCCAGGGTTTTCTACTGCAAAAAATCTGGGCTCTTGAAAATAGACAGATCCAGATTTGAATTTAGATTCCACGGTTTAGTCTGTGTGACCATCTTAGGGGTTACTTTACCTTTTGAGCTTTTGATTCCTACCATGTAAAATAGTGATGAGACTCATAATGCACACAAATAAAACACCTTAGATAATGGCTGGTACATAATAGATGATGGAATGATAAATTTTAATTATGCCCTCATAGCTAATCTGGTCAAACAGAAAGAAGTCTTTAATCTTCTTTTTTTGGAACTTAACCCCAACCAAATAAATTCATTACCCAGTGTTAATACTGCCTGGGATCTCAGTCACAGGATCTGAGACTAAATAAGATAATGTATCTAAACATCTCTGAGAACACTTTCAATGTACTCTTCAGTATGAGTTCAATAAAGTAGTCATTTAGGGGCCTGAAAATGATAGAAAGGTTTTCTCTAAATAGATGTTCAGACCACAGAAGCAAGACCAACCACTAGTATTTACTACAAGTTATATTCTGCCGAGTACTTCATTAAATTAAAGTTTTAAGCCCTCTAAAAACCCTATTAGCTAAGCAATATTACTCCCAATTTTCCAGGTAAGGAAACAAATGTAGGTCAAATAAATGGTCTGCTCTATGAAGTAGTTATCATAATATAGTATGACTGCTGCACATACTTCCATGTAATAGTAGCTCAGTACAATGGGATTACTTGCTTCTAAGTGGACCCTGAATTTGTCCAATTCCAGAGCCTATTAAAATTAAATGTGCTAAATTTAAAAGAAACAGATAATGTCAGTTTCCATGGGATAAAACACAAGATACACAAAAATAACATCATTTCAACTCAACTCCATTTTGGAGGACGGATGCAGAGAGGAAGGATTGTATGTATGAAATACTTCATTTCTGTGTCTTCTTGAGCTTCTACTCATTCATCTCATTCAATCTGTACTGAAAATGTGAAGGCTGTGACAGAGTCTCCCAGGAATTCAAAGATTCCATTTGTCTTCAAATTGTCTTAGAATTACAAAATATGATTTTTAAAATCAAACCACAGACTCTTTCACTGTAATGATATCTGTTTGGAAAAAAATTTAAATTATCCAGATAAGACAACAAATGAGCAAAAGTGCATGTGAATGTGAACCCTGCTTATTGTTTTTTTTTTTTTATTTAAAATCATGATAGTATGTGGCTAGACTTGACAGAAATCGAACTGTCGCTGGCTATGCTTCATGAAGACAACATTTCAGTTCTAAAATATATCATGGCCTCCATCTTTATTTTTAGATTATTTTTAACTTCTGAAAGGATCGTCATTAAATCCAGAAGACTATATTCCCTGGGATTAAACTCAGTGTGTATCTACTTTCTTAATTTGAAATCAGATTATGCTGTATGCTTATCAAAAAAAAAAAAGGAGGTGGTTGTGTTTCTTCTACAAAGATTGATTGCCCAGCAGGATTTTTTTGGAAAAAATAATAATCACAATTACAGCTGCATAAATATACTTTACATGCTGCCTTGTATGTTTGGCAATTCAAGACAAATGGTAAAATGTGGACTTGAAGAAATAATACTCGATGCCTTATTATTTAGCAAGGATCACTACTTGCATATTATTATGAATAGGCCAGGTGTAAATATATGAAGAAAAGAAGAAAAAAAAAAAAAACAGATGCACATGGTGAATTCATCCCCTTCAGGAATCTAGTACTATTTTTTACTTTTAAATATACAATGGGGGGCCTCCCTGGTGGCGCAGAGGTTAAAGACAGCACTACGAAGCTATCCACAGCCACTGCAGCCTGATTTCGATCCCCGCTCAAGGAGGTGACCCACATGGTGCAACAGACCTCTCCTGCCTCGGCCACTACTCCCCTCAGCAGTGTATTTCAGTAGGTCTGCTTGTTCTGCTCCCCACTGTCTCTGGTGAATCCTCTCACCCCCCGCACCTCTGGCCTACACCGTAGTTCTTCTATGCATAAAAAAATCAAAAATAAATAAATATACAATGGACAGGTGTGCTAGGGTCAGAATTAAAGTTTAACAGAAACTCCATGATTCATGTGAATGATTACAGAAATGAGTACTCAAAAATCAGCAGCACAGACCCTCCCCTTACTATTCTAACTGAACCCACAGATTATCAATCCAACACTTCTAGCTGATTGTCTGAACTACTACCTGAACTATGAAAACAGACTGGTTAATCAGAAGAACCAACTAATTATAAGCATCAAGATAACTTGATTTGAGAATTAGGAAAATCCCAAGAGGGAATGAAGATACGGCAAATAGGAAAGGTATCACTTTTGATCTTTTTTTTTTCCTCAAATATCATTTTTTTTTATTTTATATATTTTTTACATCATTTTTTGTTTTTGCACAATGTATGTGTTTTCATCTTGGTTATACTGCCCACACAATTCCCACCCCCTTATTTTGACCCTAATCCCTCCTCCCCACCCCCTCATAGTGGGAAACTCATGCAATTTGCAGCAACATGGATAGAGCTGGAAGGCATCATGCTCAGCGAAATAAGCCAAAAAGAAAAATACCGGATGGTCTCACTCATAGCAGGAATTTAGAAAACCTAAATAAGGGACCAGGAAAAAGACTAATTATAATAAAGTAAAAATCAAAATCAACTTTTGATCATTTTTACATAGCTCTAAGGCCTCGGAACTAGGTACCTCCCAGGCCTACTCTCCAACTTGATTTTCAGGGCCTGCCAACGTTAGTCAGCAAGATTTATTAGATTTCTCATGGTAAGATGAACACAGACAAAGTATTAAAAGTGGAATAGAGACGATGTGAAAGTTGCATTGGACTTCCCAAGTCATCAGCAATCACCAGTCAGTCAATCATCAAATGCATGTTACACATCCACGTGGTGTACAACAGTCTATTCAACTGAGATCTGGTTGGAGTCACTGTTAGGGTGACTGTTCAATCAAGAGCATTGCAAACTTCCCTGATTAAATTCCCACCTGCACCCTTCCCTTTGTGTGATCCTGTACAGGATTAAAGGTGATTAAGCATATAAAGCTGGCAACACAACCCATGGCTTATAGTAAGCACTAAACAAATATTCATTATTATACAACAATGGAAGACATACTTTTTTAAAGCTTCACTGGTTAGAAGAGTGTTAAAAGGTGAGACGGGGGGCCTGGTGGTTCAGGGGTTAAAGTCTCAGTGCTATCAAGCTATCACCAGCCACTGAGGTATGAGCTCAAATCCCAGCCAGGGAGCTACCCACATGGCACAGCAGACCTCTCCTGTCATGCCTGCTGCTCCCCTTAGCAGTGTATTTCAGTCAGTCTGCCTGTTCTGCTCCCCACTCTCTGATGAATCCTCTCACCCCCCACACCTTTGGCCTACACCCCAGTTTTTGTATGCATAAATAAATAAAAATAATATTTTAAGAAAGTGAGATATGAAAAACGAGTTTAAATTGATTAAGCAATTAAAAATTGATAAACCAAAAGGCATATCACTTTAATATAGTTAAAATTTATAAACTTTTCCTGATACACTTAGTAAATATCCTACCCAACATCATAACAATAAAAAAGATATCAGTATATACAAATCCTTTTACATAGCTACAGAATTCTGATATAGAGTACACATTTCCTAGAAACCAAAATAAAGTAAAAACTTTCCTCAACTTAATGAAGTTAGAAACTTACTTTTCAATAGATTTATTTCTTTGTTTTGTGTTATGGTAACCTCATCACTGTAAAGTATAGGTGCACTTACTTTATACTTTCATTTTTAACTACTAGAACATGGTCGGGCCCAAGAGAATCACCCAATAAATATCTGCCTATATGAGATTATAATCAACTTTCTTTCCCAATATTCCTGTGTTGCTAGATTAATTTTTCTGTATATCTTTGACTATGAATTCTTTTCACAAATTAATTCTTGCGTGGCATTTCTTTTTAAGCCTTCAAATGGTCAGTTAGGAGATAATAAGCAATAAAAGAGATGATCACAGAGAAAAGCACATATTAGAAAAATGTACACTCCTCCTAGTGAAATATTTCCCAACACTGAAAAACAAAGAAAAGGAAACTAGTCAAAATGTAAAACTTTCAAAGTCTAACAACAGAAAAAAACAAATTCAAAGTGAAAGTTTGCAGTAATTTTACTGCCAATGTTACAATATTGTTTTTCCAGAAATATATAAATAATATATGTATATAATCAACATACATAATATGTTGATTTTAATTCCAGCAATCTGATATCCAGCAAAAAGTAATGATAATAACCCAGAATTTGAATATTCCAAACCAATGGAATTTTCAAACCCAGTGTTTCCATTACTCTGTTTCTCTGTTGTTCCCTGATATACAGTAAGCAATCTGATTACAGAAAAGACATTTTCATAGATCTAGTGAAATATTTAAAAGAAGGTAGCAAAGTCTCAGGGAAATTAAGTATGCCAGCTGCCAATTGCCACATCCTGCCTGTACACAGAATGCTAAGTTCTAGTTAAACTGGGTTGGTTGCTAAAGACAGGGAGGAGGGAAAAAAAACAACCTAGACAGAATATTAAGTAGGATGAATTATGCAACAGCCTAGACTCAATATGCAAAGGATTCTTTTGGTTTGAAGACTATTAAATCAATATTAACAAAACACCACACTATTTGACTTCAGGGTGATGGCTGATTGAAACCATGTATTGCTGCTGAACCAAAATGGAGCCAGTATCCACATTTCTCTGGTGTTAACCTGATGACATGCTAATTCAGGCACATGCAGGCTTCAAGAAACTGAGAAAATGGAAAATTGAAAAGAGTGCACATGATTCCAAAGACAAATGGCCATATGCCCCTCTTTCTTTTTCATTCCTTTACTGGGCCTTCTGTAGAAAAATGAAGCTAATATGGATGATTCTTCTTTGGAAAGATGCCGAACATATACAAAATAAAACAGGACAAAAACCACAGATATGTGTATGAGCGTTCTTTGATATTATACTCTTTTGGATAAAATAAAGCTATTTTATCCAAATGAAATTTTTTCTGGAGAAACAAAATTCATCTTGTGTACTAGATGTATATCTTATGGACATCTTCATCTTATGTAAGTGAGGAACTGAGCACATCCACATATATCTGCTTCTCATCAAATTATCTAGAAATGACATTAAATTATGCATAAATTAAATCTGTAAGAGTCCCCAAATCAAACAGTATCAGAAAGGCCTAAAAATGTTGAGGAACCCGTGAAAACTCTAAGACACAAGACAGATAATTCATGAACTAGGGAGCTTCCACTCAAAGAATGAGCTTCCATTCTGTGGAAAACCACAGTGGGGTTTTGGGGGTGTCGCCTGGGCGGGCAGTGGAACACACAAGCAGACCACCAGGCTAGGTGCTTACAGGCACACTACTCTACTCACCAGCACACCCTGAAAAAAGGAAAAACCCTCCATACCTTTGGGTTCTTATCTGGATAGACAAGTAATCAAAATAGCATATGAGAGGTTAGCAGACGAAAAATCAATTTAATAACATACTTATGAAGGATTCACATGGGAATACATTCCAAAGACTAAGGAACAGACCTGGGATCTTAATCATGTGTTTATGGAGCTGAGACATCAAAGAGACAGAAGGGAGAGATGTCACCAGATGGACAAGAAGGGGGTGCTCTTCACCTTCGTGCTTGGAGATTAGAGATGAGCTATTCAGCTGGAGAGGATGAGGGTGTGTTTACAGATAAACCCACACTGGGCTGATACTCTCCAAACTGCCTTCTAAGTCTAAAAAGGTGGAACAGAGACAGCTTCTTCAGTTGGGAAAAGGGTACATTTTGTCTGAGACAAGGACAGAACTTCTCCTAGCCTCCAGAGTCTTCACTGCTCTTAACTTTAAAAAAAAAAAAAAAAAAAAAAAAAAACCACTGTTATTTCGGTAATTGGAATGGACTTTTCAAAGCTCACAGGGTCTCAGCTGACCTTCGGTTCCCCATATCCAGTTGACACTGCTGGAGGAGGCCTACTCTGAGCATATGGAGCAAACCCCACCTGATCCTTCTGGAGCGTCTGTCCCATAACCCTCAATGAACTATGGCAGGAGAGTGGTGGACTTGCATTTGAAAGGCCAAGCAGCATCCCAGGCACTGGGTGTGATCTCGGAAGTACAGGAAACCCCCTGGCCAGAAGATGAAACACCCTTTCATATCACCTCACAGCGGATGCCGTCCGGTCCTCACAGAAATAGATTGTTTTTAGAAAAATTGATTTGTTTCACAACAGGAGTTCCAACCCATTATTTTTTTTTTTAAATATCACATCATTTTGTATTACTTAGTATGACAGGAGACAGATAAAAATTAAACCAAAAATTTGAACTGTGGTTATAGAACATTCACTGAGAATTCATGTGACTACCAAAAAATAAAAGTTTCAACAAACACGTCAGTAGCTTTTAAGGCTGACTTTGCCTCAAAATGAGTATTACAGATACAAAACTATCAGGGACCTGGTAACCGTAAGTTCTTCACCCTTGCTCCTTCTTTACCCAATCATCTTTGCTCTGCTCCTGTTTATATTTTATTGCAAACAAAATCAAGAAAACAGGCACAACTGACAGAAACCAAGATGGAGGAGGAAAAGGATAAGCCACAGCCTCACACACCCACTAGTAGCCTCAGAGGTCCCACCAAGATAAAACTTTGAAGAAAAAGAGGTGTGACTTGTTGCCAGAAAACCCCTCTCTCTCTCTGAAATCCTGCTGATGCAGACCCTTTATCCTCACCCCTTCCTGAGCACTCCCCTGTCCTATCAGTTCTGGAAGAGGGCCTTTGTGACAGTAGTCTGTGCTGCCTGTGGGCTCTCTAGCACATGCCTAAACCTGATTCCCTTCTAATTCTTGTCTCTTGAGTTTGGGCTTATGAGTGACAAGTAGTCAGACTCCATAATCTCCTGGTAAATAACTACAGTAGAGTGCTTAAAAATAAATGGAAATACCTTATGATCAAAGATTAAACGATTTGTCTAAATGAGACCTACCAACTCCACTTGTTAGTTTTCAATGTTGGTCCCAAAAACCAACTGCAAACAAGAATAAGAGGACCAAGCTGTTGGAACATTTCACAGCTATTCCATAACCTAGAATTTTAATACCTCAGAACTCTTCCAGAATCTCCCTAATCCATGTCACATGGTAGCTACCAGCCTGTGGTATCTGCACTTCTCATAAGGAAAAGGTGATGACTCAGCAGTCACATCCTCAAGTCACCACAACAGCTTTTTGTCAGTCCTCTTATTCTTCTTGGCATTTTGGAAAGTTTCTGATATAGGGGAGAACTTGCCTGGTGCTCTCAGTGTGTCCACATCCCTCACCAACCCAAACCCTGCCCTCTGCTCCCACTAAGCTTCAGAGAACCAAGTTTCTTCCATGTTTCCAACATGGTGCATGTCACAAGCAATGGCTCAAACACCACAGAGATGCTGCCTCCTTCATCTATTTATCACACAGTTTTCTCTATCTCGACAGCCAAGTTATTCTCATACACCTCTGCTTTTTTTCCAATGTATTTACTAACTTTTTAAGGTATTTCTCTACAGTTCTCATCTTCCTCTTCTAACCCAGCACCTCCTGACAATGGGAAACTCCAAAATAGGTAGGAGGTGCACCCTTTGCTATCAGATTTTTCTCACGATATTCTGGCCTCTAATTTCTCACAATAAGAGGAGCTTGGATCATTTGCATAGCTTCCGCAGCTGATAAATGTTCTTGAAGCCTCCAAAATGGAAGATTCAAAAGAAGTGTGTGTGTGTGTGTGTGTGTGTGTGTGCTCAAAGAGAAGGAAGCAGCTTCCTCCCAAGTTTACAAAAGATGCACTTGAAGAAAGATGGTCCCATAGATAGAAACCATGCATTGAGATGTGTCAGCTCTTGTGGAGACTTATTCTAGAAAATTAATTGGCTGGAGGCAAGAAAACCAAGGTTCAAATTGATTTATGGTCTATTTTTATCAAAGAATCTTGTAGATTTTTTACAGTGCAAAATTTCCACATGCAAATCACCTTGTGAGCCCTAACCACACAACTTCAATCTCTCTAGCATTTGAACAGGATTTATATTATATTCTTCCCAAAACCAACAGCTATTTATCAAAA
>NW_023601322.1:85186803-85208572 GCF_014898055.3 Talpa occidentalis | reverse complement strand
GACCGAACCGGTCACTAAGCAAGGAAAATAGGAAGCCAGTTCTCCAAGGCAGAAATGCTAGATGACTGAAAAAAACATCAGAAAAGAGAACAAACAGGAAAGCAGGGTTGGAGAGGTCAGATCCGTCAAGAAAACAGAGCCCCTACTTCAAGGCCAGGTGGATAATGAATTGTAAATGTGTTGGCTGAAAATCTGAATTCATAGGCCAATACCTCCATGTCCTGCTCTTTCTCCATAGTGCAATCTGTGACTGTAAGGGGCAGAAGGACACGGAGCCGGATCTCTATGATCGAGCAGACGGGGTAAAAGAGGAGAGAGTGTCCTGGAGCCCTCAGTGGCTTTTGCAGGCTTTTACTGGGATTTACAAGGTACACAGCAGGTAGAAGTGTGGGGGGTCAGGAGGCCACCCAGCCCCTGGTGAGTCTTCACTCTTCCTGGGCTCTCTGGCATTCTCTGGTGGTTTCTGCTTCTCTGCTCTCTGCTCCTCGTGGTTCTTCTCTCCGGTTCTGCTCTCTCTGGTGCTGCCCTTATAAGCCCAGTCTTAGCCTGGTGAATCCCATCTACATATGCCCACACCCTACTCCAGGTGCCCACCATCTTGCATGCATTCAAGACTACAAGGATCCATCATCAGTCCTCATGGCGGGAGGCAGAAAAGCCTGATACTTTACTTTACTTACCCGACAGTGACCCACACACAGCCGCACTCTGCAGTCCAGTGTTGCTGCACTTCCAGTGCCTCCTACCTCCTGCCTCCTTCCCCATTAGGGCAGACACATTTGACAGGCCACATGGAGAGATTTACACTGCCATGGCTGTCAGTAGGCATTCCAGCACAGTGATTTACTTTAGCATCAAATTTGAAACTAGAACCAGAAATCCTTCATTATCATTTAATATGGGTCTATTTCATTAACTAATTTAAAATCATGCATAATTCATCCCATGCATTGTTCATTTATAGTTTAGCATGTATTTCCAAGATGCAGTATCTATATTAGCTTTGCCTCATTATTTTTCTTGCATAAAATGATTGAGATAGACAACACTTCTTTATCAATGGAAATAGGACAGCTCTTTATTCTTCACCAAACTGGGACACCAATTTCCCTATGAAACAGAATATTTTCCATCTTGTAGTTTCAAAACCTTTTCCTATATTGTCCTTTTATCCCTCCTGATAATGTTGTTTTTCATCAGCCTGGTTGTTATTTTATTTTAAAAGCAAGGAATTGGGCCTCCCTCAGGGCATAGGGATTAAGACTCAGCCCTATCACCACTGTGGCCTGAGTTCAATCCCCAACCAGGGAGTTAAGCCACATGGTGCAGCAGACCTCTCCTGTCTCGCCCACTGCTCCCCTCAGCAGTGTATTTCAGTCAGTCTGCCTGTTTTGCTCCCCACTCTGTCTCTGGTGAATCTTCTCACCCCCCATCCACACCTCTGGCCCACCTCAGTTCTTCTACACCAAAATAAATAAATTTTTTTTAAAAAGTAAGGAATCTAGCCTCAAGATTTCGAGAAATCTACTCAAGTACATGTGGCAACAGATTTAAACATTTCTTTATATTTAAATACAGATTCAAATGTCGATTTCTAAGTCCTCCAATTTTTTTTAAGATTTCTTTATTTATTGCATAGAAGAACTGGGGAATAGGCCAGAGTTGTCTGTGTGGGATGGGGGTGAGAGGATTCACCAGAGACAGAGTGGGGAGCAGAACAGGCAGATCTACTGAAATACACTGCTGAGGGGAGCAGCGGGTGAGACGGAGAGGTCTGCGCACCATGTGGGTAACTCCCTGGCCAGGGATCAAACTCAGGCTTCAGTGGTGATAGGCTGATAGCGCTGTGTAAGTTCTTCAATTTTTTAAGCAAAAAATCCAAATTTTGAGGTTTTTTCTGTCTTTACATAGTACATAAAAACATTATATAGTATATAAGTATTTAGTTATTGGGTTAATGAATGAGTTTTAAGTCTACTTCATTAACATTGTATGATGATGATGATAAACAATATCTGAAATGTAGATTTTATTATTATTCGGGTACAGTTCAAGAAATGATTGCTATTGAAAATACAGCTTATTATTCACAATTCTCAACTGCTAGAGCACATGGGACAGTTTAAGAGTTAGTTAAGAGGCAGAGGGAGCAGGGAGAAAAAAATGAAAAAGGACTTTACTGTGGTAGCAGGATGAGTAAACAAAGGGTTGAATAATTTCAGCAGACTTGGGGCATAAGAGGTGTCCCAAATTGTTTGATAGCTAGTCCTGAGATGGCTAAGACAGGGCAATAGTGGCTGTGAGTATGAGAACTCAATAGAGGAGGTGATGGGAGTGGGGTTCGGAGAGCATTGGTTAGTCTGCATATATGAATGGTGCTTGCAGGTCAGTCATTTACTATCCCTAGGAATTGACTAGCCCCAAGATGATCAGTCTCTCCAGATCAGCATAGCCAGAGACTTCAAAGCATCAGAATAGGTTAATACGAATACCTGGGATATCCCTGGCAGCCTAGAGGTTAAGTGCCATCACCACTACAGCTTGAGTTCCATCCCCGGCCAGGGAGCTAACCCACATGGTGCAGGAGACCTCGCCTGTCTCACCCTCTGCTCCCCTCGGCAATGTATTTCAGTCAGTCTGTTTGTTCTGCTCCCGCTCTGTCTCTGTTGAATCCTCTCACCCCCTACACCTCTGGCCTACACCCCAGTTCTTCTACACATGAAAAAAAATAAAAATACCTGGTCATTCTTTTGTGCCAGACTTGATGTTGTCTGCAAGCATTGTGTTACATAAAATTCCTAACAATCCTATCAAGTAAACAGCATCATCATATGTAGAAGGGGGAACACGAGGTGTAGAGAAAACAGCAACTTGGCATGGATTACACATTTAGTAGGAGGAGGAGAATTTGAACTCACATAACCTGGTGATAAGACTCATGTTTAAAATTAGACTCCAAAAAAACTGAGAAAGGTGTTGACTAAGAACTTTTATACTCAAGCTCTGAAGGATATTTTTTTATTATAAATTCTGTCTTTTTCAAACTTACTTGAATTTTATCTGCAAGTCTAGCAGCATAGGACTATCACAACTAGCATTGTCTGTCACTGCCCCGCCGAGAGAGAGCATGATCTCCAGATCTTCGAGATGAGGTTCTAGTACCAGGGTACAGGAAGGATAAATTAGCTTAAAATATTATGGTATTGAGCTGAAAAAAAAAAAATGGGTGTGCAAGTGCTTTTGTTTATCAGGTAATCTCAGCAAAGCCAACTGGAGGATTCACCTAAAAGGGATCCTCCAGTTGAAATCAGGAGTCTACCAAGAGGCGAAAAGTTTGTAAAGATGTCACTTCTTTTTTTTTTTAAAATACATTTATTTATACAAGAACTGGGGTATAGTCAGAGGCAAGGGAAGGTGAGAGGATTCACCAGAGACAGACCAGGGACCAGAACAAGCAGATGGACCTGAAAACACTGTTGAGGGGAGAAGCAGTTGAGCCGCACCATATGGGTATCTCCCTGGCCGGCTGGGAATTGAACCGGCACTGCAGAGGCTGCAGACATCTTCACAGCACTGCGTTCAACCCACTGTGCCACTGGGGAGGCCCAAGATGTCACTTTTGCCTCAAAGAGCAGTTCAGGAATTTGCTACTGTCACCAAGACTGAGACTAAAGCCTTTGGGTTCCCTGGATCCCACAGTTGTTGACTGTGCTAGCCACATTATGAAAAAGAATCAGTGACTCAGTAACAGCACCAACCTCTCCGTCACCATCCTCAGATTGCGGATACTTCATGAAGATAAGGAATATCTCTGCTTGTAGGGTCTAATTAAATGTAGAAACTCAGCAGGAAATAGATCATCGCTCTAAGCACTAAATTTTCTCTTCATTCCAATTTAATTCCCAATTCTCTCCTAATTCACTGGTCTCCAATACTACACTCACTGACAATACATAATAAATAGAGGGCTATTACGATTAGATGGACTATATAATTTATTATCTAAACAAGACACTCTTGAGGGAAAAAGGGTAAATATTAATAATTACAGAGACAACAGGTGTAACTGGGAATTCCAGACAAACAGGAATGTTTGAGCACCTGAGCTATGGGAAAGATGAGCCCAGGGCACCATGACATTCCCACTGGCTTTAGAGGTGTGTTCTTCACATCACATGATCCCTCAATGGAAATGAGAGAGAGTCTGCCTTTTTAGGTCACGCTGCAATCAGATTATTCTGTGAGGGTGTCCCAATTGTCTACCAAAGTGTATGCTAAATTTTACATAGTCTTCTGTGGGGAAAGATGGCAATGTTAAAGAATGGTAGGTTTCAGGCCTCCCTGGTGGCACAGGGGTTAAAGACAGTGCTATCAAGCTCTCACCAGCTACTACTGCATGAGTTGGATCCCCGGCCAGCTAGGGAACAACCCACATGGCACAGCAGACCTCTCCTGTCTCGCCCTCTGCTCCCCTCAGCAGTGTATTTCTGTGGATCTGCCTGTTCTGCTTTCCACTCTCTCTGGTGAATCCTCTCAATCCCTGAACCTCTGGCTTACACTCCAGTTATCGTATACAGAAATAAATAAATCTTAAAAAAAAAAAAAGAATGGTAGGTTTCATGATCTAAATTTAGCCTAATCTCAAAAGGAATCTATAAAATATTCCAAGATAACCAAGAACTCAAGATACCACTAAGAATATGGAATGCATAGAGCCATGACAAGAGCAAAAGAAAGAGAAAATAGTTGACCCCAGGACTGTGTGAGTATTCAGTCCCGATGTGACTCAAGGGAAATTTAGAAGATGCAAGTGCAACCATTTGCATCAACCACAGAAGAGCATAACATCTGACAATAAAAAGAGACCAATAGTCAATACCAATAAGTCAACATTCAAAATTTAATTATTCAAGAGAAACATTCAAGATTTGATTTTTCTGCAATATTGCTTCACAAAATATTGATTATTTACATACTTAAAGCGTATCTACATGCGCGTAGCTAAAAATCTAACAGAGACCTATAAAAGGTATGCAAATATGCAAAATAAGAACTTGATGAGCACCGTCAAACATATAAGACTCAACAGCTAAACATTCTTAAAAGATAATGCCAGGACTGACAGGGTGAATCAAGATTGATAGAGCAAGAAAGGTTTCCTAATAGAGCAGCCCTGAAAGCTGAAAGGGATTCTGACAGTCACGGAGAGACAGGGCATTGTGACATCAGGAGCATAAGGAATGATGTAAGCCCAGGAAGAAAGTGAGAGACTCTCATTATCGAAATGCAAGGCTGGAAAAGGCAGGTCAGGGGCCAGATTTTGAGAGGATCATCAGATCAAGTAGCTTCGAGTCAAGTCTGCTTTCTCTCCAGCAGTTGCAGAGGCTGATCCAGTTATAATCTCTAAAAATGTGCCATGATTCTTGTGATTATTCATGAGAATTAGCAAACCTTTGGGAAATAGAATATTGATAGATATATTCGTACTCTCGATCCAAATGTAAAATCCCACAAATTAGTCCAGCTGTGGGTAACCCACATAAAAAAAAAAAAAAAAATGAAACTGGAAGTTTATTTTTTTTTACTCTAAAATCAAAAATGAGGTGGCAAACCAGAGAAGAACTCTTTTGATTTTTGCACATTAAAACCTTCTATAAAGTGCAGCTGTTTTTGAGCATCATAAAATGTTAAAGGTTCTTTAAAATGTTATTGAACACCATGAAATTGAAGATAATTTGTTTTAGAAACTACAAAATAAAGAAATTAGAACAGCAACTTGTGATTCCTGCAGAATGTCTTAAAAACTCTGTTTTAATAGTGATAGTAACACTAACACAGTGCTTGCTATGTACCACATATGGCTTAAGAACACCTTACATATATTTACCTAAACAATTCTCTGTTCAAAAGAAATTTTCAGTCCACTTGAAAAACAAAACAAGGGACCTCCTTGGTAGCTCAGGGTTTTAAGCTCAGCACTATCACTGCCATGGTCTGAGTTCAATCCCAGGCCAGGGAGCTACCCACATGGCACAGCAGACCTCTCCTATCTCACCCGCTGCTCCCCTCAGCAGTGTATTTCAGTCAATCTGCCTGTTCAGTTCCCCACTCTGTCTCTGGTGAATCCTCTCATCCCCTGCACCTCTGGCCTACACCCCAGTTCTTGTATGCATAAATAAATAAAAATAAATCTTTTTAAAAAAAGAAAAGCAAAACAAAACAAAGTCATAAGAAGCCTGAGGATCTGCTAGGCAGTTTTTAAATCCTGTTGCAGATATCACAGAGACACAGACACCAGGATGCAGTGCCAGGGGGATGTCCACATTGCTCCTACTTGGGGAGCTACTGAAATATTAAAGGATGACAGCAGACATGGTTATTTGTCCTACACAGCTTCAGAAGAATTTCATTAGTTGCCAACATTTTAAAATTAGGAAAATCAATATTAAAATCTGGATGTCTGCCTTCACTTAGAAAATCTGAAGATCTGGCAAGCGTGAGTCCCATTGGCTTACATGATGACATAACACTCAGGGTGGGACAGTGGGGGAGTCTTCAGATAGTCTGTGTGCTCTGTTCTTCAAGTCACCACCACCCCCTCCCAGTCCTAAAATATTAGGTTTGAAACCTTGGCATAGAGTGTAAGTTTCAACACTGGATACAGATTACCTGGAGGTAACGCTGGGATAGAGTAGCTATAAAAAACAAGAGAGGGTTACTTTGAATCTTTCAACTTGCTTTTAATCTAAAAGCAAAATTGAGGTGGGAAGCCAGAAAAGTACTCTGGATTTTGCATATTAAAACCTTATATAAAGTATAGCTGTTTGTGATCATAAAAATGTTACAGGTCCTTTAAAATGCTTTTGAATGTCATGAAATTGAAGATAGGAGAAAGTGGAGTTTCAGATAATAGGGCCAACTAGTTAGTACTTGAACATATACTGTTAGTTTTCCAATTAGTTTTTCTTGACTATTTGCTATAGAATCCTCCCGTGATAAAATGACAAAGATCTAGTCCAACATTCTCCTTCTATAGACATAGATACTTGAGTCAGTTGGTAGAGGATCCATTCTTGAGAATCCAGCCACGAAAGTAGTGTGATCTCTTCGTCCATCACTGGTTCTAACCCTTAATAGTATATTAAGGGTAGTTGCCTCTGATCTCTGAAAAAAAGTGTTGTTTTTTTTCTGTCCATGCCTAAATATTTTAATTCATCCCCACTGAAGTTTTTAAACATTATGTGTGTCCACTTATGTGTGTGTGTGTGTTAGAGGGAAGAGAACAGATGTGGTTTAACCTTAAATTAAGTGAAAGAATTGGAAAGACAAATAAATGGTTCCAATCATTAAATGTACATTATGGAAATTAGCCAGTTTTTTGTTTTTAAGAAAAGCATAGTCCATCACTCAAGAATGACATAAAATCAATTTTTTGTATTGTAGATAATAATAGCAGGGACTGGTCATAGCGTTAAAATTAAAGAACATTGAGCCTCTGATCCATTTAAATTTACAATCCTTCTCCTAGAGCAAAGAGAGCCTCCAGAGGTCTTTCTTGGCTTGGCCTCAAATTCTAATTATAACTTATAGGGATTTCTTAATCCAAGAATAGCTTCTTTGAAGTAAAAGAGTAAAGAAGAAAAATCATCAAAAAAAAAAGAAAAAAAAAAAACAGCTAAGAATTCACCTATGAGTACCCCTTCAAGGTCATGGTCAAGGATAAGAGAGGAAATTTTTCATATCCTAGGACTTACCTAAAGTAGCACTGTGTTCATTAACATGGCTACTAGGACAATGCACACCCTGAGTGCTTGAAACAAGAGAATTCTTTCACAGTTCTGGAGGCTGGAAGGTGAGATCAAGGTGTCAGCAGGTTTGTTACCCTGAGACCCCTCTCCTTGGCTTGCCAATGGATACCTTCCATCCTTTGTCCTCCTGTGGCCTGTTTTCTGTGCAATACTACCTTGGTGTCTCTCCTGCTTCTACTAAGGATACCACCTGGGTTGGGTTAGGGCCCACCCATAGGACCTCACTCAACTGGAATCACCTGTTTAAAGGGTCAATGTCAAAACACAGTCACATTATGATTACTGGGGGGTTAGCTCTTCAGTATGTGAATTTGGAATTTGGAATATCAGCACAAACCAAAACAGGGGGAAACCAGAGAGACCCAAACTAGAGATCTTGAGTTAGCCACAGAGAGGTGCAGGCACCCTCACCTGGACCCACAGAAATTTTATTCCATTTGTTACATGGTTCGCACTGCCCCAGGAATGCAGCAAAAGGGAGACTCCCTCCTCAGTGCACATTCGAGTGCATCTTTGTGTGCTGCCCACAGAAGTGGGAAATGCAGGGACCGGGTTGGAGGCCCTGCAGAGCTCTGAGAGTGAGTGCCCCCTGCAGACTTGCATGAGGCATCTCTCTTGGTGGTCTCACCTCTCAGGACACCTGTGATTAGTGCAGCAGCACCAGGAAGAGCTAAAACTGAGCAGTCACATAGCTCCTGATACACATTTCAGATCAGTTTTCTATTCGTGTCACTAGGGACTGGAGCATGGGATTGCTAAAATAACCTCTTTCTCTATTTTAAGGTTTAGATGGCAGCCAGGAGAGCTATGCATGGAATAGGGAAATGCACCACTGTGGAGGATGATGGCTGCCTTCGTGGTGGGAATCGTGTTGCAGCTGAAGAGGTAAGATCCTGTACCTGTGAATCACCTATGGTGTAGTATACCAATGTGATCTCAATGAGATCAACAACAACAACAACAACAACAGAAAAGTGGAGAACTTCAAAAAGGGGGGGGTATAAAAAAAGATAGCAAAAGAGGGCTCGTTGACAAGGAGCTTATTGGAACACAGAGCCAAAGAATATTTTAAAATCGACCTGCTATATTAAAGGTGAAACTGGGTAGTTTAATAGAAAATACACCATTGGCTAAAATACTGATACAAAATACACATCTTGAGTCATGGAAAGGGGGTGGGGAAATATAGCAATTGGCCCCCAGCCCCATCCCCACTGTCAGCAGAAGAACAGATATGGGATGGTGAGGTGAGGTAGACAGGAGATGACCTGGCCTAATAATTCTACGACTTTTCTACATTTTCTTTTCTTTTCTTTTTTTTTAAGATTTATTTATTTATTTATACAAGCACTGGGTAGCGTGGGAAGGTGAGAGAATTCACCAGAGCCAGAGCGGGGAGCAGGGCAGGCAGAAGGACCGAAGTACACTGCTGAGGGGAGCAGCGGGTGGCAGGAGAGGTCTGCGCGCCATGTGGGACCCTCCTCTGGTGGCTGGGGAGCAGCCAGGGATTGAACCAGCACTGCAGAGGCTGCGGGCAGCTTCGCAACCCAGCGCTCAACCACTGAGCCACCAGGGAGGCCCAGTTTTCTACACTTTCATTGGACAGTCATCAGATCAGAAGTTGGTCTTTCTAGCACATTATTATGAAAACACGGATATCCTGTGGCTGGGATTCAGCTTCGGACCTGTTGGTAGCCCACTCAAGCATCAAGTCCCCCTGAGAGGGAGATGATGGTGACTGTGACTTTTTGCTTGTTTCCCCCAGGACACCTGCCAGATGGAAATCTATAATTCAGAGTTGCACATAACATGAAAACTCTTATCCTATATACTTATCTAACCACACTTCTGCCAGAGCACCTGGTTTCATTGGGGATATTTTAGTAATATGATTAAGCTCCTCTATCACAATCTAGTTTAATTGTGGTGTAAAATTTGGCACGATTGGATTACTTAGGAAGCAGTGAAAAAAATGGGTGAAAAGTGACTCAGTAACTGCCTTATCTCTATAAAGGATTTTTCATTAAAACTATTAACTAAATGAGGGGTTATTAAAAAGAATCAGCTTTTCAACAGATGCAACAATGGGGGAAGAAGGTACAAATGGATTTTAGAAAAATTAAGGTGAGTGCTAGGAGAAGCTTTGGAAATCAAAGGAAGTTAAATACTAGACTATGAACTATTAACAAGGGCACTTGTTTTACAGAACTACAAACTCATTAAAAACTTTCAAAGGGCCTCCCTGGTGGTGCAAGGGGTTAATCACAGCACTATGATGCAATCTGCAGCCTCTGCAGCACGAGTTCAATCCCCAGCCATCCAGGGAGAAACCCACATGGTGCAGCAGACCTCTCCTGACTCACCCGCTGCTCCCCTCAACAGTGTACTTCTCTGGTGAATCCTCTCACCTCCCCGCATCTCTGGCCTATACCCCAGCTCTTGTATGCATAAATAAATAAATCTTTAAAAAAAAAAAAAAAACTTCATGGATTCCTATGAGTCTGAAATGACATTGTTCCTCAAGTTTCTTGAGTTTCCCTCTAGGCCAACTGATTGTTTTAGTCATATAAAAATGTGCCTAAAGGAGACTTTATCAACTACAGCACAGGGTGTGAAAGGGAGTATATAATCTGTGGAGGCTTACTGAATGACAATGAGCAAATAGACAAAAGAGTAGCTCAGTAACCAAAATCAAGAAGATGAGTGATTTCACCAAATTCACTCTACTGTCAGAACAATGATAGCCAGATCCAATTTTCAGGAAGAAGTGTACTAGAAAGTAGTGGCTTCAGTGACAGATCCTGTAATAATTAGAATAACAAGACTGTTGCCCTAAGAGACATTGCAAGGCCTTGAAAGTAGATGTGCTTGGACACATCTCTATCAATCCACAGAATTTTCCTAAGCACAGCTCACTTCTCCAGGGGAATCGTGCTGCCAGTGAGAAATTAACACTCCTCAGTCTTGAGGCTCCTTCCCTGCCTGTATTTGGTATCTCAGATTCCAAGAAACTACTTTGATTCAGAAAAGATGAAGAATCAGGACACTTCTGAGAATAGAGCTATGAATATTCAGGAATTGTCTTTTCAGGGCTCAGCATCTGGGAAAACCAGTTCCTGGGTGATGTTTCTCAGATGTAAATTCCTGGGTTCAAATCTGATTGGCTCAGGGAGGTCATGTGCTCTGGACACCAGCAGAGGGGAGAGATCCTCAGTATGAAACCTAAACCCCTGGTGCTTGAAGAGAAGGAGAGGAGCTTGCACAGGGCAGAGAAAAAAAGACAGGACAGCTTCAGTTCCCTCCACTTTACAGCCAGAAAATTAAAATCCAAACAAATAATCAGTGCAAGGAAATGGGTCTGTTAGAGGAAAATGATTGACATTAACATTTCAGGATGTGTCTGGAGCTGTCAGACTAAAGACTTTGGAAATGAGCCCTCCCCTATGGTTAGGAGACTACTCTCAGGACTGGTTTCTGAGAGCAGCCTGATTTCCTTCCTCTACTCCCTCCCACATAGTTTCCACCAATAGCAGAGACTGTTGTTGCAGGACAAGGGAAGAGTAACTTCAAGTTGCCCTGTGGAACCAAGCTTAGCTGAGGTTTCGCCATTTTGTATATCCTCCACCTTGATATGTTAGTCCTTGTCCTGCCGCATTCCGGAGATAGTTTCAGCAGTCACAACCCTCACTCCACTTGGTGACGAAAAAGCAGACCACCCCAGCCACCAATGAGGGCAGTCCTGTCCATAAATGGGACAGCATCTCTAACCGTCCAATCAGTTTGAAACTGTAACCCGCGCGCCCAAAGTGCCTTTGTAGTAGCCAATGAATAATTGCCAACTTCTTTCAAAGTTCCCGCCACTCGCGACCCTATAAGATGTCCCAGCTTCCTCTGTTCGGGGCTCTCGACCTCTGCCGTTGCATCGGTGCGTGTCGAGGGCCCGGTCTCGAGCCCGTATTAAACTCCTTTGTGCCCTTGCATCGGTTGTCTGTGTCCTTGGGGGCTGCACTGGTCGACGTGGGCACAACATTTTGGGGGCTCGTCCGGGATCGACGAGTGCAGACCCCAACTGCCGAGCAACCGAAAGGAGTTCTAAAGCGCGCAGGTGAGTTCCAACACTCGCCCAGGTAAGCTTCAAGTCTGCAGACCTGTAGTTGTACTTAGTACCTGTATCTTTTGTACTTTGTACCTGTAGAAGCTGTTTTGTACTTAGTACCTGTATCTTTTGTACTTTGTACCTGTAGAAGCTGTTTTGTACTTAGTACCTGTATCTTTTGTACTTTGTACCTGTAAAAGCTGTAATTGTTTGCAAACCTGAAAATCTGTTCAATAGCCGGGTCAGGCTTAAGTGGACGCACTTGAAAGCCGCCGGCGTGGACCGCGGGAGACGTCCCCGGACCACATGTTAGGAAGGCCACACCCTTTGCGGGGAAGCAGATACCCCTTTTGGGGGCCTTTTGAAATATCAGTCTTTGGCCTGTTTCTTGTGACGACAGCCACTGTACTTCTAGCATTTGTCATCATGGGTCAATCACCATCTACCCCTCTATCCGTTGTTTTACAGCATTTTAAAGATGTCAGGTCCAGAGGGTCGGACCTCAGTGTAAAAATAAAAAAATCCCCTCTAATCACCTTTTGTTCCTCAGAGTGGCCGAAGTTCGGAGTTGGTTGGCCCCCGGAGGGAACTTTTGATTTACAGATTGTCCGTCGCGTAAAGGAAATCATCACCAGTGAAAGAAAATTCGGACATCCTGACCAACTCCCGTATATCTTAGTCTGGCAAGATCTAGTCCAGAACCCCCCTGCTTGGTTAAAGCCATTTTTGTCGTTACAGGCACAACCCGTACTGCCGGCTAAACTGCTTGGGTCCCACCCCAACACCCCGTCGGCACCTGCGGTTTTCCAAGACTCTACCCCGGAGGAACTTCTATTTCCACCACCCTATCATAACCCTTGTAGTAACCCTCCCCAACTCCTGCGGTCGGCTGACCACCCTCCCCCAGAGGCGGGCGGGGCTCGTGGGCAGGGTCCGGCGGCAGGCACCCGCTCAGTGAAGGCGAATTCCCCGGATTCCACCGTCCTGCCCCTGCGTGTGGCAGGATTGCCTAATGAGCAGGGCAACCAGCCCATGCACTACTGGCCGTTTGCGACCAGTGACCTCTACAACTGGAGAGCACAAAATGCACGTTTCTCTGACAACCCTAAAGACCTTGTTAATCTCCTAGACACTGTTCTATTTACTCATCAGCCCACCTGGGATGATTGCCAACAGCTCTTGCAGGTCCTCTTCACCACTGAGGAGCGAGATCGTATACTGACGGCCGCCAGGAAATTAGTCCCTGGAGAAGATGGCACACCCACCACAAACGCGGCCCGCATAGATTTAGTGTTTCCCTTGACCCGACCTGACTGGGATTTTAACCAGGCTGAAGGTAAGGAGAGACTCCGGGTGTACCGCCAGACTCTAATGGCAGGGTTGCGTGCAGCAGCCCGCAAGCCCACCAATTTGGCCAAGGTAGGGGATGTGCAGCAGGGAAGGGAGGAGACCCCCGCGGCTTTTCTAGAACGCCTCATGGAAGCTTTTCGGCAATATACTCCTATGGATCCGGAGGCAACGGAGAACAGGGCCGCGGTGGTAATGGCCTTTGTTAACCAGGCGGCTCCTGACATTAAACAAAAACTACAAAGAATAGATAGGCTGGGAGAAAAATCTATTCGAGATCTTATGGAGGTGGCAGAAAAGGTGTACAATCGCCGTGAAACTCCTGAGCAAAGAGAAGACCGCATCCGCCAGGAAGAACGGAAGGTAAGGGCGGCTGAAAACGCACGCCACACTCGGGATATGGCCAGAATCCTGTTCGCCGTCACTCAAAAGGACGACCTGGGTAAGCTACACCCCTCCCGCCGCCCCAGCTCCACAGGGACAGGCAGGACCCTACAGCGTGATCAATGTGCATACTGCACTCAAAAAGGACACTGGGCCAAACATTGCCCAAAGAAACGGGGAATAACCTCAAACAACCCCGCCGTTTCTGACACTCCTGTCCTGGTGCTCGGGGGCACAAGAGATGACAGTGACTAGGACCGTCAGGGCTCGACCCTCCCCGAGCCCCGGCTAACCTTAAAAGTGGAGGGGAGACCCGTTAATTTCCTTGTGGACACGGGGGCACAGCATTCAGTCCTCACGGAACCCTTGGGTAAACTTTCCGGTAAAACTTCGTGGGTGCAAGGGGCTACGGGATGCAAGCAGTATCCCTGGACCACGAAAAGATCTGTAGACCTGGGAAAAGGTCAGGTCTCGCACACCTTCGTTGTAATTCCTGAATGCCCGTACCCATTAATTGGAAGAGACCTTTTAACCAAGGTAGGAGCGCAAATCTCATTTGGACAGGAAGGTGTCGAAATCAAGGACTTTAAGGGCTCTCCCCTACACGTCCTCACGATTTCCCTTCAAGATGAGTACCGCCTTTTGGTGGCGCCAGATCACCCACCCCTTTCTGGGTGGTGGATGGAATCTTTCTCGAATGTTTGGGCAGAAACCGGGGGCGTTGGCCTGGCGTCCCACAGACCACCCATTATAGTCCAGCTAAAGCCTGGGGCTGAACCCATTCGGGTAAAACAGTACCCTATGCCTGCAGAAGCCAAGACAGGAATAACGCCTCATATTCGGAGGCTATTGGACAGTGGTATCCTTAAAACATGCCATTCGTCATGGAACACCCCTTTGTTACCGGTGCGAAAACCACACTCGCAAGACTTCAGGCCGGTACAGGACCTCAGAGAAGTAAATAAACGGGTCATAGATATCCACCCCACAGTCCCAAACCCTTATACCTTGCTGAGTGCCTTGCCACCTACTCATGTGTGGTACACAGTATTGGACTTAAAAGATGCCTTCTTTAGTCTACCACTAGCACCCCAAAGCCAGGAAATGTTTGCCTTTGAATGGCAGGATGCGGAACGGGGCATCAGTGGACAATTAACTTGGACAAGGTTGCCTCAAGGGTTTAAAAACTCTCCCACCCTTTTTGACGAGGCCCTTCATGAGGATTTAAGAAAATTCCGCAGCCGATTTCCCGAACTAACTTTGCTCCAGTATGTTGATGATCTGTTACTTGCAGCGGAAAGTGAGCATGCCTGCCGAACAGGAACAGCCGAATTACTGACGGAACTGGGCCAGATGGGATACCGCGTCTCCGCAAAAAAGGCACAAATTTGCCTGCCCGAGGTAATCTATCTGGGCTACCGCCTCAAAAACGGTTATAGGTGGCTGACGGAAGCCAGAAAAGCTACTGTCTTACAGTTGCCGACACCCACCACCAAAAGGGAGGTACGTGAGTTCCTGGGATCTGCTGGGTTTTGCCGGCTATGGATACCTGGATTCGCAGACCTGGCCCAACCCTTGTATGAGGCTACCCGGGAAAAAGTAACTTTTCAGTGGACTCCCCAGATGCAGCAGTCTTTTGAGTCCTTAAAGAGGGCTTTACTGTCTGCACCAGCCCTGGGTCTTCCGGACATTACAAAGCCTTTCCATTTGTTCGTAGATGAGGCAAAGGGCATAGCTAAAGGGGTGCTCACTCAGTCCTTGGGCCCCTGGAGGCGTCCTGTGGCTTATCTGTCTAAAAAGTTAGACCCGGTGGCGTCCGGCTGGCCACCGTGCTTACGCATGGTGGCAGCGGCTGCCCTCCTTTTCAAGGACTCCCAAAAACTGTCTCTGGGACAAGTTACTTCCATAACCACCCCCCATGCGGTGGAAGGAGTCCTCAGGCAGCCGCCAGAGAGGTGGATGAGTAATGCCCGAATCACGCATTACCAAAGCCTATTGCTCAACCCAGAGAGGGTCAATTTTTCGCCACCCACGGGGCTAAACCCCGCCTCCCTCCTACCTGCCCCTGACCTGGAGGCCCATCTAGACTGTGTTGATATCTTGGCCCAGGTCCAAGGGTTACGCCCTGATCTGCGAGATAACCCTCTGCCGGACGGACTGGTTTGGTTTACGGATGGGAGCAGTTTTATCCACGAGGGCCGAAGAGCGGCAGGGGCGGCAGTGGTGTCCATGCAGGAAGTCATATGGGCTGAGCCTTTGCCATCCGGGACGTCCGCTCAAAAGGCTGAACTAATTGCCCTAACCAAAGCTCTCACCTTGGCTCGAGGGAAAAATTTAACTGTGTATACTGACAGCAGATATGCATTTGCCACGGCCCACGTACACGGGGCCATATATCGAGAGCGCGGGCTCTTAACCTCCGACGGCAAAGGCATTAAAAACGCTCAAAAAATTATGGATCTCCTGGCAGCGCTGTGGCTACCACGTAAGCTGGCTATAGTACATCATCCAGGTCATCAAAAGGACTCCTCGACTCCAACTCAAGGTAATAAGCGGGCGGATGAGGCAGCACGCCAAGCTGCCCTAATGCCGGTAGATGCCCTGACAGTAAAACTCCCAGACCCAGGGGACCCGCAGCTGCCGGAAGACCCAGAGTATAGTGCTATGGACTTTGACTACATACAGTCTCTACCGGGTGCTTTTTCTTTGGGACACTGGTGGTACACCCAAGAAACTAAGGCCATCTTGCCAGCACACTTGGCCACTGATCTCATTCAGCGCTTGCACCGAGCCACGCATTTGGGAGAGAGAAAAATTCTAACTCTAATCAGGCAATGGAACCTCCATGTCCGGGACGCAACCTGTACCGTGCGACAAGTAGTGGCATCCTGCCAGTCGTGTGCCATGGTAAACGCCACCAAGACAACCGGTGAACCAGGAATGAGGCCGCGAGGAACGCGCCCGGGGGTCCATTGGGAAATAGACTTCACCGAGGTAAGACCAGGTAAATTTGGCTATCGATACCTGCTGGTCCTGGTGGACACGTTTTCCGGATGGCCGGAGGCGTTCCCGACAAGAGGTGAGTCAGCTCGAGTGGTAGCCAAAATCCTGTTGGAAAACATTTTTCCTAGATTTGGGTTTCCAGTGACCATTGGGTCAGACAATGGACCAGCCTTTGTCTCTCAGGTATCGAAATCTGTGGCTTCTGCCCTGGGAGCAGAGTGGAAGCTCCATTGTGCCTATCGGCCCCAGAGTTCAGGGCAGGTGGAGAGAATGAACAGAACTTTAAAAGAAACTTTAACTAAATTAACTTTAGAGTCTGGCGGGGACTGGGTGACTCTCCTTCCCTATGCCCTCTTCCGGGCTCGCAATTCCCCTTATCGTCTGGGTCTGTCTCCGTTCGAGATTATCTATGGAACCGCCCCCCCAACCACACCGCACGGTGCGCAGTTAGCTTGTGATTTGCCTTCTGATTGTGAACTTTTTCTTTCTGTGTGGGCTGTACAGCAGGCTCACCAGGAGGTCTGGCCCCGCCTCAGAGCGCTCTATGAAGGGGGAGGACCTTCTCAGACAGCCCACAAATTTCAGCCTGGAGATCTTGTCCTTGTCCGCCGACACAAGACCGACGGTCGTGGCCTCCAGCCCCGGTGGAAGGGTCCCTACATCGTCCTCCTGACCACACCCACCGCACTCAAAGTGGACGGCATCGCGGCCTGGGTTCATCACTCACACGTCAAGACGGCACCAACTGACGACTCCCAGCTGCAGTGGCGAGCCCGGAAGCATCCCACCAATCCACTCAAGCTGACTCTTCAGGCGCTCCCGGCTACAACCCATCGCTCCCAGACCACTGCCCACGCCGTGAAAAATGACACCAAACTGTAATGTTGGCTACCTACTGTCCTTCCTTTGTTTTCTCCTTGTCGGGGCTGACTGGGATCCCTGCCGACGGTGCATCACCGAAGGCATATTCGGTCATATTCAGAGCAAGTGCTATGTTAGTAAGCGTGCTTGCAGCCTTAAGGGAGTTCCTTTGTTTGTGGCGACCCTGATTAAGGGCACCACCCATGGATGTCCAGGTACAGTGGGGAGGGTGGTCTGTTGGAAGCGTTTAAATCAAATGCCGCCTAAAAATGAAAGTTGCAATCACTGTAAAGAGGGGGGAGTTTTTCAGCCTATACCTTTGTTCATTCACAGTGCTATGAAAGGTCTACTGTTTATCAGTGCACAGAGTCCAATCGAACTTTCTGGACTGGTATATCCTTAGGAAATAACGCGGGATATGTATGCCCTGTCAAAGCAGGAAAACCCTTTGTTGGACTCTGCAAACCCACTGGGGATGACAGATGGTGGGGGTGTGCAAGACCACGCACGAAAGCAGGAAGTTCAGAGGGTTTTTGAACAAGTTGCCCAAACACAGGATCGGTGGTTCAAGCCGATACACATCCCAGGCCCGGTGGGTTCCCTTAAATTGGAAAAGACAGTACAGGCCATGTTAGACTCAGCCCTACAATTTTTAAACAAGACCAACCCAACCCTGGCCAGCGATTGCTGGTTATGTCTAAGAGAAGGACCCCCCCGTTACACAGCGATCCCTGCTGTGTACAACTGGATTAATTGGACGAACCTAAAGGGCCCAACCCATACGTGTAACCAGACCTTGCCCATCAATAATGTCAAGCTCTCCCCAACAGTTGCTCAGATGCCATGCCTTAGTCACAATGGGACCTTAAAAGTAGGTCAAGTAAATAAGGTACTCTGCAGTTCAGTAGTCAGTGCAACTAAGGCGCCCAGTTTTAATGGCTCTGCCTCTATGTGCCCGCCGGCACTGGGCACTATTTTCTTCTGTGGCACCACAGCCTACCCCGTACTCCCTGCTAACTGGTCGGGCTTGTGCATTTTAACATATCTCATGCCCGATGTGGGAGTGGTCCCAGGCAACCAAAGCCTTCCCATACAGCTCATCCAGTCTGTGCCTGCCGGACATAAGCGGGCCATAATTACCCCACTACTGCTCGGCCTGGGGGTGGCAGCCGGAGTGGGGACCGGAGTTGCTGGAATTGGGACCTCTGTTAACCTTTACCAAAAAATTTCAGCTCAGCTGGTGGGGGACATTGGGCGGCTAGCAGATACAACCTTAGAGTTACAGTCTCAGTTAGACTCTTTGGCCGCGGTGGTCCTGCAAAACCGCCGCGGGCTAGATCTTCTCACAGCAAAGGAAGGAGGCATCTGTCTCTACCTGCGGGAAGAATGTTGCTTCTATGCTAACAAGTCAGGAATAGTTAGAAATAAAATTAAGCAATTACAAGAGGAACTAGAACACCGGAGAAAAAAGCTAGAAGACAACAATGCATTTCTTTGGGAAGGCTTAGGAGGATGGCTGCCCTATCTCTTGCCTCTTCTGGGCCCAGTCGTTACCCTCTTCTTAATTCTGTCTATCGGGCCCTGTGTCATTAATCGACTCGTGGCCTTTATTAAACAACGGGTAAACACGGTCCAGTTAATGGTGCTGCGCTCCCAATATGCCCCCTTACGCCAATATAACTCTCCCCAACAACCCTTAAACAGGACCCCTCCCAATACATAGGAGTGGAGCCCTGACTGTTTCCCCTCATCGCCCACTTTCAGCAGGAAGCAGTTACTGATCAGAACGACGCCCCTTTTCCTGACTGCAGTTAGGGGCTCCATTCCCAAAAAGGGAGGAATGAGACATAGGGCGAGTTAGGGTGATTAAGCAAGTTTCAGGAACAGTACAAAAGAGGACCTCTAAGGAGTTTAGGAAGGCTTCAGGGATAAAAACAACTAAAGAAACATCTCTTGTTTAAGCAGAGTAATTGTCATTTGTGGCTGAGAACTTTTGCTGGACCTATAACCCTGTGAATGAACAACAAAATGACACATAATGTGACTAAACGTAACCATAATTCTGAGACTGACTAACTGATAAAAGGCTTGGTAGCTGTGTTATTTTCTTAACTGACTAGCCGTTTTTTTTTTCAAAAAAAAAAAAAAAAAAATGGGAAATGTGGAACCAAGCTTAGCTGAGGTTTCGCCATTTTGTATATCCTCCACCTTGATATGTTAGTCCTTGTCCTGCCGCATTCGGAGATAGTTTCAGCAGTCACAAACCCTCACTCCACTTGGTGACGAAAAAGCAGACCACCCCAGCCACCAATGAGGGCAGTCCTGTCCATAAATGGGACAGCATCTCTAACCGTCCAATCAGTTTGAAACTGTAACCGCGCGCGCCCAAAGTGCCTTTGTAGTAGCCAATGAATAATTGCCAACTTCTTTCAAAGTTCCCGCCACTCGCGACCCTATAAGATGTCCCAGCTTCCTCTGTTCGGGGCTCTCGACCTCTGCCGTTGCATCGGTGCGTGTCGAGGGCCCGGTCTCGAGCCCGTATTAAACTCCTTTGTGCCCTTGCATCGGTTGTCTGTGTCCTTGGGGGCTGCACTGGTCGACGTGGGCACAACATTTTGGGGGCTCGTCCGGGATCGACGAGTGCAGACCCCAACTGCCGAGCAACCGAAAGGAGTTCTAAAGCGCGCAGGTGAGTTCCAAACACTCCCCAGGTAAGCTTCAAGTCTGCAGACCTGTAGTGTGTACTTGTACCTGTATCTTTGTACTTTGTACCTGTAGAAGCTGTTTTGTAACTTAGTACCTGTATCTTTTGTACTTTGTACCTGTAGAAGCTGTTTTGTACTTAGTACCTGTATCTTTGTACTTTTACCTGTAAAAGCTGTAATTGTTTGCAAACCTGAAAATCTTTTCAATAGCCGGGTCAGGCTTAAGTGAGACGCACTTGAAAGCCGCCGGCGTGGACCGCGGGAGACGTCCCCGGACCACATGTTAGGAAGGCCACACCCTTTGCGGGAAGCAGATACCCCTTTTGGGGGCTTTTGAAATAATCAGTCTTTGGCCTGTTTCTTTGTGACACAGCCACTGTACTTCTAGCATTTGTCATCATGGGTCAATCACCATCTACACCCCTCTTCCGTTGTTTTACAGCATTTTAAAGATGTCAGGTCCAGAGGGTCGGACCTCAGTGTAAAAATAAAAAAATCCCCTCTAATCACCTTTTGTTCCTCAGAGTGGCCGAAGTTCGGAGTTGGTTGGCCCCCCCGAGGGGACTTTTGATTTACAGATTGTCCGTCGCGTAAAGGAAAATCATCACCAGTGAAAGAAAATTCGGACATCCTGACCAACTCCCGTATATCTTAGTCTGGCAAGATCTAGTCCAGAACCCCCTGCTTGGGTAAAAGCCATTTTTGTCTTTCAAGGCACAAACCCGTACTGCCGGCTAAACTGCTTGGGTCCCACCCACAACCCGTCGGCACCTGCGGTTTTCCAAGACTCTACCCCGGAGGAACTTTATTTCCACCACCCTATCATAACCCTTGTAGTAACCCTCCCCCAACTCCTGCGGTCGGCTGACCACCCTCCCCAGAGGCGGGCGGGGCTCGTGGGCAGGGTCCGGCGGCAGGCACCCGCTCAGTGAAGGCGAATTCCCCGGATTCCACCGTCCTGCCCCTGCGGGTGGCAGGATTGCCTAATGAGCAGGGCAACCAGCCCATGCCACTACTGGCCGTTTGCGACCAGTGACCTCTACAACTGGAGAGCACAAAATGCACGTTTCTTCTGACACCCTAAAGACCTTGTTAATCTCCTAGACACTGTTCTATTTACTCATCATCCCCACCTGGGATGATTGCCAACAGCTCTTGCAGGTCCTCTTCACCACTGAGGAGCGAGATCGTATACTGACGGCCGCCAGGAAATTAGTCCCTGGAGAAGATGGCACACCCACCACAAACGCGGCCCGCATTAGATTTAGTTTTCCCTTGACCCGACCTGACTGGGATTTTAACCAGGCTGAAGGTAAGGAGAGACTCCGGGTGTACCGCCAGACTCTAATGGCAGGGTTGCGTGCAGCAGCCCGCAAGCCCACCAATTTGGCCAAGGTAGGGGATGTGCAGCAGGGAAGGGAGGAGACCCCCGCGGCTTTTCTAGAACGCCTCATGGAAGCTTTTCGGCAATATCTCCTATGGATCCGGAGGCAACGGAGAACAGGGCCGCGGTGGTAATGGCCTTTGTTAACCAGGCGGCTCCTGACATTAAACAAAAACTACAA